>NC_056733.1:703155885-703435885 GCF_019279795.1 Protopterus annectens | reverse complement strand
TTTCTGTGGGGAGATTTTATATTATCATACTTTGATTAATTCTGTAAATTTGACTGACTGTGACCTAACTTTCTTGGAGTGTTTGGACATTTCACTTGCAGGTTCTATGGAGCATGCAATATTGCTTCCAACAAAATAAAAATAACAGGACATACGGTTTGCTATTGGGTATGGCTATTATTGTTCTTAGGTGTTTACATGGTGGTCAGTGTATGGTTAATCTTTGGGGCCACAAACACCAGGAACGTAGCAGGACCCATTGAGGTATGTGCAAGTATTACTATTATAGGATTGTTGGAAGTGTTGGTGCTCAAATCTTTTGGCAGGTGGTTGCAGGATTTATCTGCTTTGGTCAAAGGAACCTTTTGAGTGGGATATACACCATGAATTTTGTTTTTTGTTGTTAGGCACAGTCAGACAGTATTTATGGATATATTTTCATAGATCCGTTTTGGACATACTTAATTATATATATATATATATATATATATATATATATATATATATATATGTTAAAGTTTTTTTGGTTGTACCCCAGTGGTTACTTTTGTATACGATGGAGTTAACTAAACTAGTCAAAGGATTATTTGCGGATAAAGATGACCTTGGTGCTTTTGATTTGAGTAGGGATGGGCAATCTGCGTATGAAGCCACTTTAAATTCAGGGGCAATTGAGTGTGAAAATCACTTTCAACTTCTAACAAAATCTATGCGAACTTTAAGAAGTAATGTTTGGCAATCCAAACTATTCAAGGCGTATTCAAAAAATGTGGCTCCTAGAGGTTTGAATATTCGTTTGCAACCCATGGTGGCAAAAATGGATATGAAACTTATGGAAGATTGGGTTAAGGTACAACAGCAGGCCTCCATGGGTTTTGTTAAGGTGTTATTAGACTATTAAGAAAGGACCATTGAGTCAGAAATGGTAGAGGTTGTGAAGTTTTGTGAAACGGCCCAATCATTTGAGGCTGAACCAACATACCAAACCTGTATGGATAAATTATCCAAGGACTTACAAAATTTAGAACAGTATTTGAAAACTAAAAAAGTTACAAAAAATATCAAAGGGATGTAAAATTATGAGAGAGGTACGCAATTTTCTAATGTAAACAAACAGGTTAGATTCCATGATTCTACCAAAATGGGAGGTAAACGGAAAAGACCAAGATATATTTTGAAGCGGTCAGGTTCTTCTAGCTTCAGTAATGAAACATCAGTGGATAAGGCATCATCCAACACAGATCTTGATGCACAGCAACAGGGTGACTCACCTCCATCTAAAAAGACCAACCCTTTAGACCATGGCAGGTTAGGCGGGTAGAAAACATCAGAAAAACAAGCAATATGGAGACGATATTAGAACTGATGACCCAGACCTAAATGTTGAAAACAATGTCTTAAACATTTCTAATTTGCAGCTGACTGATATTGAAATAAAGGTAATAAACAAAGGTTTAAACTTCATCACTTTTTTGTGGTGGAAGATCAGTTGGCTCAAGATTTGATGGCATTCTGCAGGTTGCTAAATCTAAGACTGCTTTTCAAGGATTCTGATGGTGATGGTAAACAGGAGGGCTTTTTATATCATAAGTCCAAGTTTAATCTTCCTATGCATCCCTATGTACTCATGTTTCAAAATATGGTGCTCAAGGACCTACATTGTAATTTCAAGGACATTATACCAAAATCCAATAATCTCTCAAAGATGGAACAAATGACACTCATGGGTTTGGTGAACAACAAAGACCTGGTGATATTGGCAGCAGATAAAGGGGAAGCAGTGGTTGTCATGAGTTGGGAACAATACAACAATGAGGCCCTGAGACAATTAGGAGATGCCAGGTGTTATATGAAAATGCCTTTGGATCCTTCATGTAAATTTAGGGGAGAGATTAATGCTTTTTTGAAGAAAGCAATGGAAGAAGGTCTCATTTCAGAACAAGAATGTAAACATCTAACTATACAAGTTCCCTCTAATCAGTACATTTATTTTCTCCCAAAAATTCATAAGGATCCACTTAATCCTCCTGGTAGACAGATTGCTTCAGGAAAGGGTTCTGTTACTGAACCACTGTCACAATATCTAACTCAAAAACTCAAACCTTTATTACAGTTAGTACGATCAAGACTTTGTGACACCACTGAATTCCTCCAGATCATTGCCGACAACCAATTAGAACCAGGTTGGTTACTATGTACCTTGGACGTATCCGCCCCCTGTACAAATATACCTCATTGGGTGGGATTGGAGGCCCTGGAATACTGGCTTGAGAAGTCTGAATTATATCGTCCTGACACAAATACATTTATCATTAGGCTAGCTGAATATCTCCTGACCAAAAATGTTTTTTTCTATGGGGACCAATGTTTTTGGCAAATAAAGGGGGCGGCAATGGGGCCATCTTTTGCCCCCATTTATGCAGATTTATTTATGGCATATGTGGAAGAATTTATTATATATGATCCCTTACATAACATCTATGTGGATGAAATTGATATATGGAAAAGATTCTTGGATGATTGCTGGATAGTATGGAGAAGTGGTGAGTTGTATTTAAGGGAGTTTGTAAGCTATCTTAATGAAAATAAATGGGGCATGGAGTTTACAGCCATTTTCCATTCAAAACACATCACTTTTTTGGATGTGCTTGTGACTAGGAATGTTGATCATACTTTGGCAACCCAAGTTTATCGGAAATATCCCCAATACAACTCCCTTCTCCATGCCTCCAGCTTTCATCCACCACACATATGCAGGAATATACCCAAGTCCCAATATTTAAGGATGAAAAGGACATGCTCGAAGCCTGATGACTTTTCATACTATAGGGGTGACCTCACCATGAGATTCAGGAATAGGGGATATGCTATGGGTCATGTTTTAACTGCCAGTAATTTGGTATCCAAGATGGAGAGACAAGAGACTCTCATTTACAAAGACAAGCCGACAAATTCAAGCCCCAATCTCAGGCTTTTGACCACCTATGGCCGTACTTTATTAAATGCAGTTTAGAGACATTGGAGTATCCTTAGGGCGGATGATTTTCTTGCCTCCATTTTGAAGGAGAGATGCCAGTTTTCCTTTAAGGGGGGTATGGAGTCTCAATTGAGCCATTACAAGCATAGACAACAGTCAAGTATGGATAAGGGGACAAAGGACCATGACTGGGGATTTACTGAAAGGATGTGTACTCTGGGACACTGTACACATTGTAGGGTGGTAAATAAATCCAAAGATTTTTCAAGTATTAATACCGGCCAGGTTAATGATATACATTTCTTTGCCAATTGTGGGTTTGATTGGCTCATATATTTAGTAACCTGCACATGCCACGCCTTCTATGTAGGACAGACATCTAGACCCCTACGTATACGCATTTCAGAGCATCTAAGTGCCATCAGGACCAAGAAATACACGACTGCCCTATACAAACACACCATTAATCACACCACTGCAACCTTCAGATTCACTATTATTGATAAAATAGTAAGTAATAGAGTAAACAAAGAAGGTTTGCATAGTCTTCTGGACTCAAAGGAGAAAAAGTGGATTATAAAATTAGGTGCTTTGTTTTCACCTGGATTGAATGAACATCCTTAATTGATGAACCAATCACAGAGCACTTAAACACAAGGATTATGTATAAAAACACTGAGGAAGGCTGTTACTTTTGACAAACCGAAACCGGTTTGTTTTGGATTTTGTGCTTTGAAAAATAAATTAAATCTCCACAGCTCATCATTGTCTGCTGGCTCTTTATCTGGATTTTATTTCAAAGCAAACCATTTCTAAATGGATAGGCCATTGCATTTATTTCTGCTATAAGCACCATGGAAAACCTATCCCACAGGGGATTAGACCTCATTCAACTACAGCTGCATCTACCTCTACAGCCTTTCTCAGGGGTGTCCCTACCAGAGAAATCCTTGAAGCTGCTACCTGGAGTTCTGTACATACTTTCACCAAGCATTACCATTTGCCAATTTTCTCCAAATCCAGAGCTGGCTTTACCACTGCAGTCTTGCAGGGCCTTATAGCTGGTCCTAATGCTATCTAAATTCCTCCTCCCATCCTTAGCTTTGGAAATCTACCCAAATGTGATGACTGCAACAGTGAAACACAAAGAACATAGTACAGTTGTGTACACTTACCATAAATGTAGATGATCGAGTGTATTCACTGTTGCAGTCCTGGTTACCCTCCCTCCAGCTTCTTGACTTCTTTTGGGTTGTACCTCTGTTCTCCTTTAATATGCTTAAAAGTTTTTTGTTGTGTGTGCTTTTTTTTGGAGGTATAACCTTGTATGTGTGTGTGTGTGTGTGTGCATATATGTATATATATGTGTATTTATATATATATATATATATATATATATATATGTATATGTGTATATATATATATATATATATATATATATATATATATATAAAATTGCTTCCCATTAAGGGGGGCACCTGACATCTGGGGCAAGAAAAACTGATGTAATGGCGTTGGCTGCATGCTTTATACCCCTGACTACCTGATATCACGGAAGATGAGAGCAACCGACGCAGGACCCAAGACTTTGATATTCAGGCCGACTGAGGGCTACTGCAAGCAGATAACCCAAATGTGATGACTGCAACAGTAAATACACTCGGAACATCTACATTTATGGTTAGTGCACACAATTGTACTTTTTAGGCTCCAGAGAGCACCCCTGCATTACCAGACTGTAATTCATACCACACCTTTCGGCCACTTAACCTGGACCAAAACACTAAAGGCAGAGGCGTCTCCATATTCATTAAGGATATCCACACCTCCAGGCTAGTTGTTCAGCATAATGCATCCGAGATTATCCAAGTGCAACTACCTCTGGGAAAGCCCGCAATCCAAATTGTAACTTGCTACAGATCCCCCACCATGCCCCAGGATTCCCACTTCTCATTTCTTGATGCACTGGAAAATGTTAGGGTAGAACCCAAACACCCTAATAATGGGCGATTGTCAACTACACCACCATTAACTGGGAAAACTACTCCTGTAGCAACTCTTTTGCTCAGCGTTTTCTGGAATTTATAAATTCCAATGCCTTGGATCAGCTTATCCACAACCCCACGGGGGGCAGCAGTATCCTAGACCTGGTCATTGCCAACATGGGCGACCGGTGTTCCACACCAGATGTCAATTCCTCGTTGGTCAGATCCAACCACAAGCTAATCACCCTAGACATCCACATCCTGCCCCCACTTCCCATTAGGGAAACCATAAAAAATTTCTGCAAAGCCAATTTCACGCGTCTTAAGACAGAAGTGGCAAATTTCAAGACACCCATGCAGACGGACAATAGAGGTATGACTGCTGAATCCTACACAAATGCACTTTATAAGCACTTGCACCAGTGCATGGATCGTGCTATCCCTAACAGAACCAAGATGCTATCCTCCAAAAAAAGGAAGTCAATCTGGTGGTCCCCTGCTATAAACAAACTCTACAACAGAAGAAAGAAACTGTTACAAAAAAGAGAAAAACCCTGTGATTGGAGAAACTCCCTGGTCAGCCTCAGTAAGAAGCTGAGATTCCTCATAAAATCTTCCAAAGCTAGTTACGAAAACAAAAACGCCACTGATTCTGAAGACAACCACAAAGCATTCTATAGCTATGTCAGTCTCAATGGCAACACTCAGATCTGCTCTGAGTTACAGCATATTGGCACTAAATATACAGAACCAACTGATATTGCCAACATCCTGGCAGATATGTTCAGTGCTAACTTTATCCCCCTCTCACCCCCTAAAGGGCCCATCTCTGTACCGGAAGAATGCAAAGTTCCTGTAATCATGGCTGCACAGGTAAAAAAACACTCTCTCTCTCCAAAGCCAAGAACACAGCATCCATGGGACCTGACAACATCCCAGGCTGCGTTCTACATGAACTACAGAATGAACTGGCACCCCACCTAAGCACCATGTTCAGTCATAGCCTCACCTCAGGCTTTGTGCCCACTGAATGGCACACAATGACTGTTATCCCACTCCACAAATGGAGGAGCCATGATGGACCCTGGGAACTACCGCCCCATTAGCCTAACGAGCCTGGTCTGCAAGGCCATGGAACGTATCATCATGGAACTTATAAACAACGATATTGGTAATCTCCAAACTCTGGACCCCACCCAGTTCAGGTTTGTAAAAGGCAGATCATGTCTCCTAAACCTGACTTCTTTGAAGCAGTCACTTAAGCCATAGACGAGGGCAAGGTGGTTCACACAGCCTATCTAGATCTCACCAAGGCTTTTGACATCATCCCCCACTCTGGAATTATAGATAAACTCACTAAACTAGGTATAAATCCCTATGTCAGATGATGAGCTGCCAACTGGCTCACTGACAGAACCCACACTGTGAAAGTATCAGACTTCAGACCAGTGACAAGTGGAGTACCACGGGTTCAGTCCTGGGTCCTCTCCTGTTCTGTGTTAGCCTGTACTTCAGAAAAGTAGATACAAAAGTTCTTTGGCTAACGATGTTTGCAGATGACTGCAAACTAGGAGCCATAATCAAAACTCCTAACGATGTGGACATCCTACAAAAGGGCCTCACTGAGACAGATGCCTGGTGTCAAAGCCATGGTCTCAAGCTCAGTGCCAAAAAGTGCATTGTCATCCCCTTTGGTAAAATCTCTGTACCCATGAGCTACCACATAGGTGGTCATCTACGTAACACCGAAAGTGTGATGAGACCTTTGGACACAGGTGGACAGTAGTCTCTCCTTCACATCACCACAGTAGTCGGGGAAATCCTTCTACGTGGCACACCTCATCACAAAAGGTTTCTCATCCAGGAAAAAAGAGGTCATTGTTCCCCTCTACTCGTCACTCATTAGACCCATTATAGAGTATGACACCCCCTTTTGGTATGTACCTCACAAGACATCTACAACAACTGGAAAGGCCACAGAAATACCTCACAAAGAGGATTACCGGCCTCAAACAGGTGTCCTGTGCAGACTGTCTCAAAAAAACTCCAGCTTTACTCCGTCACATATCGCCTACTCAGAGGCGATCTCTGCCTAACATACAATGTTATGTCAAACCCAGAGCTGTTGGACATGCTTCACTTAAAGAAATCCCAATCCTTCCGAGCTACATGCTCTAGGGACCTAAACCTTGTCACCACAATAAACAGAACATGCTGGACGGAGAGATTCCAGTCCCAGAGACTTCCCATACTCTGTGACAAACTACCTATCTATGTCAAACAAAGCTCCTCATAGCACTTTTCAAGAAAAATCTTGATGATTGGATGGGAAATAGGAAATTCACCCCGAGGATTACCTCTGTGGCTCTGCTCGACAGGGGCACAGGAAAATAATTTTCTTGGATGGCGAAAGCCAGGGTACCTTTTTGGCTAGGCTTATATAGGCCCTAGTGCCACTAGCCTATTACCTACCTATAACCATTTTAAATTTATTGTACATCATATATATTTTTCTTTGTAATTATTCTCTGGAAATTGCAGCCTTCCCTTAAACCTTGCCCTTCCTCGTGAACATTATCCTGTATGCATTGTTACCACAATTTGTCAATTTTTATGTAATTTTGTCCTTCCCTTTTCTGAAGTTCCCTTTTCCAATTCTTTTATCTTTTTACAGTATTCAGTGCTTCAGATACAGTTTGTTTAGACTTTTTGGCGTCATATTTCTAGAATCTGCTATATAACAAAGGAAAAATTCTTTGAAGTCTGGTTTGGGTATTAAAATACCTATGTAAACACTTCTAAGCAGATCCTAAACCTTTTGGAGTTTGTTGCCCACTTGGAAGCTGTACATGTCATCCCATTATTCTCTTGTTAAATTGCTTTTCTCTTCCCAATCTTTTCTAACCTCTTGTGATTGAATCTTGTAGTTATCCTGCAATATTTTATGTGCTGTACTAAATATACTTTAACAGCATATTCTGTTCTCGATTTGACCAAAAAACCCACTATATCTGGTCTTTCACTTGTGATTCCCTTATTCCTTTCTTTTTACCTACACACACTATCAATCCCTGGTAGGGAAGGCAGTCTCAAGACTGCAGTCCAAACGTCTTCACCTCATCCCACTCTTATCTTTCCCTGTATAGTTATTTCTCCCAATACTTTAGTTCCTTTGCCAGTTTTCTCCAGTAAATTCTTAAGGAAATATTATTGAGTGTACAATCTGTGATGAAATGGAAAGATGCAAGGCACTGTCACTTTTGGAGGATTAGAGGTACCATTTGGTCCAAGCTTGTTGTAGATGTGCAGTTTGAAGTCCTTCACTGCTGCTGCTGCTGAAAACAGTCAGCCTAAAGGCTTTTTATGACATTGACATAGGTAGGTAATACCTAGTTCTATGCAGTCTACATATAAATCTAAGGTGCTAAAGAGTGCTTAGTAATTGCACTGCATTCTGGGGGCTTGTCATGCTCACTGTTGAGGACTCTAGAGCAAGGACTTGTTAGTCTAAGAAGGCAGTTATTTACTACCTTCGTGATTCGTGTCTGGCATGCTACAGTACCACTGCCAGTTGATTTGCTTGACTCTCCACTGTTATTCTACAACATTACTGTACCAGAATTGAATGTCTAAGGATGAATGTCCACGGTGCAGACTGGTAAGCTTTCTCTGTAGGTTGTAACTAAAGACTTCATCAGAATACAACAAAACTTGATACACTCTTAAGTATACTAAATTTGTTTTTTTATATGTTTGTGTTGTATAGTATGGCTTCTGTTTCTTGAAATGTTGTAATAACATTTCTGTTGCTTTTTAGGTAACAGTGTTTTTGTTGTTTTACTTTAAAATTTGTCCATGAATTCAAATGTGATGTGTTAGACAGAGAAAGTCTGTTCATAATTAGTTATGAGAAGTTTCATTGGCTTACTATGTCATGTGTTCTCACAGGTTATTAAGTTTTGTTGTATTCTGATGAAGTCTTTGGTTACAACCTGACAAAAGCGCAATAAAAGTTTTTTGATTATCCTGGTGGAGTTCTTGTGACATTGTCCTTTGGTGGTATTAAGCCTCTGTACCTGTATGTTGTGAGCAAAGTTAATTCAATTACCCATTTATTATATCCCCAAACTCCAGCATCAGAAACCAAAACTATAAATGGTTAGGTTATATCATTGCAGAGAGAGAGTTGTTTTGGTTTGACAGTGAACAGGATTGAAATGTGTGTGGCATGCAAATGGCTGCATCATGTGATAGTGTGGCAGCACTGTGGTGCACTGTACAGGTACCAATCCATTGAGTGTACTGTCCAGGGGAATGAAGTGGTCATAGTGGCTGCTGGTGTGGAGAGAGAGCAACAGAAGGCTTGGAAACAAGAAAAGGCATCCAAGTACTGACATTGACTAAGTCTTGTTTTCATTGACTTATTGACTTTTTTTTCTGTTTTTCCCCATACCCTACAGGCTTTGATGGACAGGACAGTGTGCCAGGTTCGAGCACTGGCGATGCTACCTACCAAGGAGCTTGCTCAGCAGGTAATTTTCTCCTTTGTAAATGAGATTTTACTAAGTGATGGAAGTGTTACATTACTTCTAAGTGAAGAATGTATGCGTTAAACTTTAACAATAGGTTGTGTTTTTTTTTTTTTTTTTTTTTTATCTTTCTCTGTCCACTTTCTGTACCCCCAGTGTGACAATTGAACCCTTTCTGCTGGCCCATTCATTCTTCCAAACATCTGCAAACATGGGACTTGCAAATAGAGCACGTATGCATGCCTTGATGAGCCCACCATTGTCAGTTACTTGTTCCATACTTTCCGTGACCGTATCATCCATCACGTTGCCCATTAATCAAAACACTGTTATCTGAAGCATCGTCAGAACTTTGTCGTTATTTGTTGTGAAACTGGCAGTGATTTTCACAGGTTTATCCCTTACTGGCTTTCCTTTATCTGATTCCCCCCTCCCCAAGTAGGCATATCTTAACAAGCTGGACTAGTTTATCTACAGCATTTGAGACGGTGACCATTCTCAGAGGTATGACTAAGTCAAGAAGTCAGTGTTCTATGTTGGAGATGATTTTTAGGGGTGTTTCCTTGTACAAGGTAATAGGATAACACTTGCTTTATTCCCCTTTTTTCTTGTAGCCTGGCACAGTCTTATTTTTGAACTTCACATATATGTTTAAACATGTACGTATACTTAGTATATACATACATACCATAAATACATAAGTATTTTCATATATATGTACGTACATACATTGCATGTGTGTGTATTTATATAAATTACACTTTCTCTGCATATCCCAAGCTTCATACTTGGAATGCATAAAAAAGGCAAAATTGCACATAAACCAGCTTTCTTTTGAGTTGACACTTTGCCCCTACTATAGGATTTCTTTAAGGTGCTGTGCTACTATTTCCATTGATTTTAAAATGTGTCACATGACAAAACACATGGTCTGTTCCTTAAATACATCTAATCCCTAAAAATATTTTCCGAATAAATATCGGTTCATAGGTAGATTTTAACTGATCCTCTGTCAAGCAGAGCCAATGAAGTGATCCCAGGGGTGTATTTTCTATTACCTGTCCACTCGTCAAGGTTTCTGTTGAAGAGTGTTAGTGAGGGGCTCTGCCTAATGTAGTTTGGAATTTTGTTCCAAAGCATGGGGGAGTCTCTGTGACAGGAATCTATCCCTCCAGCATGTTCTATTTGTTGTTGTGGTGAGGTCTAGCTCATTAGAGTGCGTGGCTTGCAGTGACTTGGATTTCTTTAGGTGGAGCATGTCCATCAATTCTGAGTTGGGCATGGCTTTGTAAGTCAGGCAGAGATCACCTCTGAGTAAACGATATGCCACTTAGTACAGCCAGAGTTTTTTCAGTCGGGCTGCATAGAACATATGTTTGAGGCCAGTAGTCCTCTTGGTGTGGTACTTTTGTGGTCTCTCCAGCTGTTGGAAGTGTCTTGTGAGGTACATCCCAAATGGGACATTGTACTCTATGATTGGTCTGATAAGTGACAAGTAGAGGGGCACTGTAACCTCTTTATTTCTAGATGCGAACCCTTTAGTAATTAGATGGGCCACATAGAAGGATTTCCTAACTACTTTGGCAATATGATTGTCAAAGGAGAGATTACTATCTACTTGGGTCCCCAGATCTCTTATTACCTCTTCTCTATTAAGGGGGCTGCCACCTATGTGGTAATTCGTGGGTGTTTTGTTTTTCCCAAAAGGGATGAATATGCATTTTTTGGCATTTAGCTTGAGGCCATGACTTTGACACCAGGTGTTTGTCTCAGTAAGGCCCTTTTGGAGGATGTCCGTGTCAGCCGGAGAGTCAGTTATGGCTCCCAGTTTGCAGTCATCGGTGAACTTGGTTAGCCATAGTCCTCCTGTGTTTACCTGTACTTCTGAGAAGTATAAGAAATATATGTATTTATATAATAAATAAATAGCACTATGATACATTCCCGTGCCTTAGCTTGATGTCATTTTATTCAGGCTTAATACTGTTAAAAATGTTACGCTGTTCTGCATATCTGTAAATGTATTGTAATTGTCTGTTTTATTTGCATGTTAGTGGTCACATACCCTTGAAGACAATTTTCTAGTTGTCTTCTGTAAATAAAATGCTGTACTTTCAGTGCACTTTGCTACATGTACAACATTCGTTCTGCTGCTGCAGATGTAATGGTCCTCTGTATAAACGTTTTCCATGTTGATTCATGCAAAAATAAGGGTTTAGCTGACATATTTGCTTACCAAATGTACCCAGCGCACAGGATTAAGTTCCTTTTTAGTACTACTGTTCTACTGCACTGCTTCTATCTTTTGTTTCTAACATATTCTTAAATTAATTCATTTCCAATAAGAAAACATTCTAACTTCACCCATTACAGTCAACAAACTTGGGATTTTCTTTAGTTATTTTTCATATTTTCTTATTCTCTTCTGTTGCTGGTGATGATGCTGCTGTTGCTTGAGTAATTTAGTAATACTTCCCATTTTAAAGACTGTCAAAAAGATTAGCCTCTGTTCAAAATAAATTTCTTGTTCTTTCTCTGCCGTGGAAAGCTTTTCTTTAGTTATAATTTCAGGTGTTTTTACCATGGAACTTTTAACAATGTTGGGAGGAAGGGTGTATATTTAGGGCTTTTAGCTTACTGACAATACTAGCTTGGGGGAAGGGGCATTGGTGAATAACTTGTCCAGTCCAGATAGACTGACTGAACAGAATGGCCATTGTCTACTGCCTCTGTGACCTTCTGAAAGGAGCTTTTTAAACTGAGTAGACATGCTCTCTCCATCACCAAACCAAATGGCTCCGGGTCTAGATAAATGAGGATGTTAAGTTGTCTATCTCGCCTTCATTCTTGCTGGATGGGTTCGGATCCGACTCTGCCACTCTAAAAGCTCGAGAGCTAGTTCCACCGGCTCGAGGCTCCCCTGTATCCCACAATGCTAGGCGGTAACTCCTCAGATCTCGTTTGCCGCTACAGCGATCAAGGTGCTTTTTCAACCGGCTCGTCAGGTTAGTTGAAATATCTAGTTGCATCTTAGATAGACCCCCTTTTAAGTTAGCTTTTCCTCATAGTTTTAATAGTTAAGTAGTTTACTCCCCTTTATAGCCAAGTTTCCCCAGTTTTTTCCTAAATTTGCTAAATTTATTCCCTTGGGCTTTAGGCCCAGTCCCTCCCTTCCTTAGTAGTTGGAGTGACTGTGTTTTTGTAGGGATTTAATTTTTTAAGTTAATTTTTAAGTTAATTACTAATTTTTATTTAGAATTTAACAAGTGTAATCGGTGTGTGTGTGTGTGTGTGTGTGTGTGTGTGTGTGTGTGTGTGTGTGTTGTGGGTTACACTTTGACTTTCTTGGACATGTCCAAAGAATCGAAGGTCTCAGGCTTCAAGAAGTGTGACTCGTGCTGTCAGAAGATGTCTCTGACAGACGGTCACACTTCTTGTGTATACTGCCTGGGGCCTTTGCACCTGCAGGACTCATGTGCTGTTTGCCATAGCTTCAGCCCTAGAGTCCTGCAGGAGCGTAAAAAATAAGCTCATTTTAAGGGGCTTATTGAAGCCTGAGGGTCCCTCGACTCAATCCTCGGGGAAACCCTCTAAGCCTTCCAGACCTTCGGCTCCGATCTCTGAGCCGTCTTCTGGGGGTCATGAATCTTGAACGCATGCCCCTACTATTTCCTCGGCTCCGGCCGGAGCCGAGGAAGACATAACTGAGTCAGCTCCGATCAAGTTGTCAGAACTGACATCTAGAAAAAGGTCCCGATCTCCATCTATCGGCTCAGTTCATTCGGCTCCGGCATCACCTTTGCTGTCTGAACGGAGCCATAGATCTCACTCCTCTAGGTCTTCCAGACTATCGGATCATGACCTTCAGAGAGTAGTGAGTCGACTTCTAAAGTCCGAGGCACTGGCCCAGATGCTTCAAAGTCCGACTCAACAGTCGAGAACTATTCCCATTACTCAAAATGTTCCTCCTCTGAATCTTCTGAGTTCGGACCCAAGACTGTGGTGGCGTCGGAACCGATACCTTTGTCTTTGGTGCCATCGTCTGCTCCGATGTCTTCCTTGGAAGAATGTCGCCGCCGGACTTCCCTCGTCGGCTCCGAGGGGGCGAGTGGCATCGGACCCTTGTCCGACCCCTCCCTCTCGGTGCTTGCTGGTGAGTTCGGCTCCGACATCGGCCTTGGAGCCATCACTGTCGGTGCCGGGGAGGTTTTCAGCTGGAGCGGAGACCTCCGGCTCTGCCTGACAGGGTGCCTTCGAGGTAATGAGGAGCGTGTTAGAACCAGGTTCAACTCCACAGTCGGGTCCTTCTGCCCCTCCCTCCACGGTGCCTCCGGTGATTTCTCCTCACTCTGTCATCCCGACCAGAGAGCCAGCTCCTCAAGTTTCCCAGTGGAGATCTTCTCCTCCTTCCGAGGCCTCTCCTGACCCGGCAGGAGATCCCCCTAGGAAGAGGCAGTGCAAGAGGAAGCACATTGACTCCCCTGAGTCTGTCACCTCTGACACTGATTTAGAGGATTCTGAAGGTTCCCCGTTCCCCTCTGAAGATGTCTCCTTTGCAGACATCCTCGAAATCTTAAAACAGAGGGGAATTGGCCAGCCCTCACCCCTTCAGAGGATAGATTCGTGTATCTTGAGGCGTTTGGCTCTCGCCGTTCCACCTCCTGGGTGTCCTCCCTTTGACCCCCTTATGCAAGTGGTGGCAAAGAAGGCCTGGCGGCTCCTGATTCAGTGGAACCCACCCCAGGAGACCATCAAAATTTATCACTGCCCCCAAGGACAAAGAATTTTTAACCAAAGGCGTCTCTGTTGATGCTATGGTGGTGGCTGCGGCCACCAAGAAGGAGTTAGCTGATCCTTCGGTGCCTGTTCATCCTCCTAACAAGGAGTCTAGGTCGATGGACAGGTACGGGAAGCGGATGTTCTCGTCAGCGACCTTTACTATCGAGCTGAATTACCTGTGTCATTTCACTCGTCTTCAGAGGGATTTGCTCAAGGAAGCGAGCGAGATGTTAAAGGACCCAACAGCTGCGGGTTTTCAGGATAGGATGAACTCTCAGCTGGCGACCCTTAATTCTATAACTGACTCCTCCATGCGCCTCCTTTCATATGCGGTGAATGGAGCAAGTAGAGCGGCAGGTACAGGTGTAGCCTTGCGTCGGTACGCCTGGATGCGGCTATGTAACTTTGCGGACCCTTTCAAGGCATCCTTCACTAATTCCCCCTTTGATGGATCATCCCTCTTTGGTCCTCAAGTGAAGGAAACCCTGACTAGGTGCGAGACTGATGGCAAAACTCTCTGCCGCCGGAGTCCGTTTTCTACTCCTTCTAGGCCTTACCCCAAAGGCCAGAAAGGGGAAAGATGTGGTTCCAAACAATCTCAGGAGATTTGCCTGGCGAGTCTATTCCCTCTAGAGGCAGAGGGGAACAATAATGGTAGACGCCGCCCTAGAGGCAGAGGGGCCGCAGAATCAGGGCAGTCGAGAATCCTTTTCCGACCAGCCTTTTCAGCATCCCTGAGGTGTTGCCTGACTGTCCACCTTCGGAGGCAGTCGGGGGAAGATTATCGCTGTACCCAGAAGCCTGGCTATCCCTAACTCAAGACAAGTGGGTACAGTCTATCATTCGAAGGCTACAGAATCCCATTCCTTTTCATTCAAGCAATCCAAAAAATCCCTTCCAGACGTTCCACCCAGTCAAAGGGAGCAAGCAGCATTAGAAATTTCAAAGCTGCTCGCAAAAAGAGCCATTCAACCAGTTCCAGCAGACCAAACAGGATCCGGAATCTACTCCAAATTCTTTTTGGTTCCAAAGAAAACAGGGGACTGGAGACCCATTTTGGATCTCAGTAACTTGAACAAGTTTGTCAAGAAAACAAAGTTCCGGATGGTCACGCTGCAGTCCATTCTACCCCTTTTGGGGTGGGACAACTGGATGTGCTCGATAGATCTCCAGGACCCGTACTATCACATTAGAATGAGTCGACGCTCCAGGAGATTCCTCCGCTTCAGGCTGGGAACCAGTCATTTCCAATTCAGAGCCCTGCCCTTTGGTCTCACTACAGCCCCCCCCCGAGTGTTTACCAAATGCATGGCAGTGGTAGCCTCTCATCTGAGACGACAAGGATTCCAGGTGTTTCCTTATTTAGACGACTGGCTCCTTACAGCCCCCACCAAGCATCTTTTGCTTCTTGCCAGAGACTACACCTTTCACACGTCAGACACTAGGCATTTCAATAAAGTACGAAAAGTCTGTCTTGTCGCCTTGTCATGTTATTACCTTTATAGGCGCAAATCTAGACACAGCATGTCAGCCAGACTCACAGAGCAGAGAATAGCAGACATACACAGACCGATCTCTCTTGTCTTGCAGAGATCAAAGTCAAAGCCAGATTGATCCTGATGGTCTTGGGGATTATGGCGGCGGCCATCCCTCTTCTACCATTAGCTCGCTTCCATATGAGAATTTTACAATGGATGCTCTTCACACAATGGTCTTTCCAACAACTTCCAATGTCCCATCCTATTCGGATTACTCAATCGTGCAAGCATCATCTCTCTTGGTGGATCACATCTCCCCAGCTCCACCTAGGGAGACCTTTCGTCCCTTCCCCTCCGGTTGCTACAGTGACAACGGACGCCTCCCTGATCGGGTGGGGGGGGCATTACCAGGGCAGGATGGTCCAAGGCATGTGGCAACCTTTCGAGTGCCACTTGCACATAAATGTCCTAGAGATGAGAGCAGTGCTTCTAGCGTTGCAAGCCTTACAAGACTCTCTTCCCATGGGAACTATAGCAATTCAGACAGACAATATGTCTGTAGTGTGGTACATCAACAAACAAGGCGGAACCAGATCTTACCCCCTATGTCGAGAGGCACTCAGACTGTGGCAATGGGCGATTTCTTCTCAGCGGTTTCTGTTAGCAATGCACATTCCCAGGAAGTCCAGTGTGATTGCAGACAAATTGAGCAGAGCTATTCTCATGCCTCACGAGTGGTCTCTGAAGAATTCAGTGTTGGAGAAAGTTTTTCGAAAGTGGGGCCGGCCTTGCTGCGACCTTTTTGCTACTCCCCAAAACAGCAAGTGCGACGATTTTTTCACCCTCTTTCCCCAACCAGGCCACCCCATCAGTCGGGTCAGTTGCACCACTCCCTCCCTTCTCTGAACCTCACAGCGTGGTTCCTCCAATTCCAACTCTAGCCAGGCTTCCTCTGATATCTCGCTCAGTTAGAGATATTTTGATAGCCTCTCATAAATCTTCCACTCGGAAGATTTATCATAGCAAGTGGAAACGTTTCTCCTATTGGGCGCAGTCAAAGAATATAGATCCTTTCACTGCTTCCATTCAATCAGTTCTAGACTTTCTAGCCGAACTTTTCCACTCAGGTTCGTCCCCGTCTACCATCAAAGTTCAATTGGCAGCAATTTCGAACTTTCATGTTGAAGTCTCAGAGTCCTCCATTATGTCTCACAAACTCTGCAAAGCCTTTTTAAAGGGAGTTTTTCTCCTCAAACCACCAATCAGGGATCCTCCTCCTCAATGGGATCTCAACTTGGCTCTGGTGTCCTTAATTCTTCCCCCCTTTGAACCTGCGGCTTCATGTTCAATAAAGTTACTGTCTTGGAAAACACTCTTTTTTTAGTAGCAATCACTTCAGCTAGAAGAGTCTCTGAACTCCATGCTCTGTGTAGTCGACCCCCTTATCTTGTGTTTCATAAGGATAGGGTGTCTTTACGTACTAACCCATCCTTTTTGCCCAAGGTAGCTTCACTGGCAAATTTGAACCAAACCATTGAGCTTCCTGTCTTCTTCCCTAATTATTCTAATAGGTCAGAACAAAAGTTACACTGTTTAGATGTTGATCGCCAACTTAGGTACTATTTAGACAGGACCAAACAATTCAGGAAGTCTGATCAACTGTTTGTTTCTTATGCAGAAGGTAGAATGGGCCTTCCAGTTTCTAAAGTATCTCTCTCTAGATGGCTTACTTCGTTGATTACCCTTGTGTATGAGATCAGACATCAACAATTGCCATCCAAACCCAGGGCTCATTCAACTAGAGCTTTAGCCACTTCTATAGCTTTCCAAGATAGGCTGCCTATTGATTCGATTTGTTCTGCGGCTACTTGGGCTTCTCCCCATACCTTCATTTCTCATTATAAGTTGGACTTGGCCTCTAGAGACCGAGCCAACTTTGGTTCCACTGTACTCAAGAGTCTGTTCCGATAGGCCACCCGGGATAAGGTGCTAGGGACGCGTCCCATCCAGCAAGAATGGCGAGATAGACAACTTAACATTTAGAATGTACCTACCATAACGTTCCATGTTAGTTGTCGTCTTCTCTTCTTTTCCCCTAGCCTGGACAGACCTAGAGGAGTTTTTCTTTGTTCCTTTGGAATTTCCTTGCTGGGCTTAGCTTTCAAATGAGATCTGAGGAGTTACCGCCTAGCATTGTGGGATATAGGGAGCCTCGAGCTGGTGGAACTAGCTCGACTTTAGAGAGGATCGGCTCCGAACCCATCCAGCAAGAAAGAAGGTGAGAAGAAGACAACTAACATGGAACGTTATGGTAGGTACATATCTTCTAATTTTTGATGATGTAGTTTATGAAGTCCAGTAAGTTAAGTATGGGCAAGTGGTTTTCTATTTCGGTAGTTGTATCAAAATATTTTGTGTTTGAGAATGTGTATGGTTGAGTTTATTTTTTTTGACATTTTGTAATTCACTATTTTTGAGTTCCATAACTGCATGTTTGGTGGTATTTAAGCATCCGAGTAAATTATCTGGACCCACAGAAGTAGAAGTTTTGGTTTGGAGATCAATGCTAGGCTGTGTTCCTTTATGATCATAGTGGATGTAATGGATTTGGAGATTAGAGTTTCAGTAACTATTTCTTAGGAAACGGCACAGAATTTATCTGCTGTCTATTAGCAATGTCTTTTAGATTCAAGTGGGCAGTTCCATTTTGAATTAGTACAGTACACTGCTGGATATTTTTCTTAAATCCTTCTTTTAGTTACATTAGGAAATTGTGAGCCTTGGCTTCTCATGCTAGTTTGTTTGGCTTTGATATTTTTGATTGTACCTTATAGATGTTTATCATTCCTCCTGCTGAAGTAGCCTTTAGAATGTATGGGTTGTTCCTGACTAGGAAACTGTAACAAACCAGCTTAAAAAAGTTCTGAACCCCCCCCCCACACACACACACACACACACCTTCACTGTGACTGCTGATTGGCTGTTCCCAAGGAGTAAAATCAGAAATCCAGAGTGAAGAGTGCCATCTCGAGAAGAAGCATCTTTCTGGCTTCACAGGAACAGCACTCTGTTAATAGCTTCGATTCTGGCAGGTAAGTCCCAGTTGGAGAAGCCCTGCATTCAGAAATTGTTGCCCTTTTAAGCAAAATAATAATGTATTTTTTGAGTAAAAGTGACATTTTTCCTTTAAGAAACCCAGCACATTTTCACAGTTTTGGAAGGTTGCTGTTAGGGGCAGCCATTTTTAGTTGCTGGTTTCAATCTAATCGGAGCTATTTTGAGTATTCTTGCACTGCTTATGTAAACATTGATTTTTTTGGCATGGTAAAAAAATTTTACTGTTGGGATGGGATCATTTTATGACAATCTACCTGCCGTATTACATTTTGTTGGTGTGTTTTTTTTTCCTGATCAAAGAACTGAAGAAAGTGTTGTGTAAGTGTGCTGCTTGTGAACATTCACTTACAACTTGCCTTCCAGCTGACTCGCTGCAGCAGTGCTTATTGCTTTTGGCTGCGCTTCCTCTGCTACAGCATGGATACTTAACACCATTCCAGCTGGTTCTTCTGCTGTATGTAGAAAGAAAATAGCACTTACCAGGACCCCTTCCCATTGTCAGCAACTGTCTGCTTCAGCCAACAGTTGGTGAGTCTGCAGTAGCCATTGGTTGTTCCTCAGACCATTCACGTCTTCAGTTTCCTCTGTAGACCTTTTGGTCATCACGGACCTGGGGAGGTCAGCTATGTCCTCTTAGTTTGCTGCAATGTCCGAGATAGCCATGGAAGAAACATCTTACTCGGAGAAGGAATTCAAGTACGTCTCTCCTTCGAGTTGGTCTTCTTCCAAAGGTACTCCTGTTAAGAAAAAGCAGACAAATAAGCATTAATCTGAAGAAGTAATTGCAGTTAAAGATTAATTCCTTAATTTGGTAAGCCAGGAGTTGCAAGCAATGAATCCTGGTACACAAAAAAATCCTGGTACGCAAAAGCCATTACAGATGGGTTACCCTTGTAAACTAATTCCTGAGGAAACTGGGTCTGATGAGTTTGTCTCTGACATAGTTGTTAGGGCTACTTCTCCTACCGATTCCTAAGCCTGGCTCTCTGTTTGTGAGGGAAGTATTAATTTCTCCACAGGAGGATAAGAATTTTCTTTATAGCCAGGATGAAGGAAGTATTTTTATGGTAACAAATAGATGTTCCCCTAAACTGAAGGGATGTTGCGATATGTTGCAAATAGATGTACCTCATTCCTCTCCCATCCCCCTCACTATACTGTGTTACAAATGAATGTACTTCATTCCTCTCCCATTCCCCTTGCACTACCAGTCCCTGGAGGTTGTGTTGAGAGGAGAAGGTATGTTCCAAATGTTTATACCTCATTTCCCTTTCATCCCCTCTACACTGCCAGTCTTGGAGGATGTGTTGAATGCTGCATGTAATCATCCTGATACCCAGCTGTCAATCGCTAAAAGGAATTATATAAACTGTAAACGCTGCCTCAGGATAATACATTTTTTTGTCACCTTGGATCTGATCCAGCAGAATTCTGACTCTCTCATGCTGGTAACAGGTTGGTCCTTAGTACAATCCCTTCTCCTGGTGACAAGGCAAAAATGTTGGACTGTGTATGTAAGAGAATGTTTTCTTATTCTTTAGCCTTCAGAATTCAGAATTGCTAGGGACATGTGGAAGTTTGCTTTGTAATATGGCCAGTCTGAGGGAAATGGTTACAACTGTCCCTACAGAAGAAAACTGTTTTTTTGAACCAAACTGTTTCCACTCTGTCCCAGATATCCAAACATTCTTTACAGATTGTTCGTGGTTGTGCAGGTACTGAATCTGGGGTTATTGCTTCTGCTACAGTGTTGTATGGGTTTGCAGATACTGTATCTCAGGTTACTGCGTCTGTTACAGTGTTATATGGTTGTGCAGATATTGTATCTCTGGTCACTGCTTTTGCTGCAGTGTTGTATGGTTTTGGAGACACTGTATCGAAGGCCACTGCTTTTGCTACAGTGTTGAGAAGATATTCTTGTGTACTTGGCCAAAAGTTTAGTAATGAAGTAGTCTGAAATCTTAGATTGTGCTTGAGATAAGGAGGTTTTGTTTGACTGTTCTGCTACCGAGGTTCTCAAAACAATATGATGACAGTGAGCAGTTAATTCAGGGAGTCTCTAAGATTTTTCTTTTACCCCAGTACAGATGTTATAGGCCTTCCTCTAATACTCCTTGTTTTGGCTGTTCCCTTTTGGGGTTGCCACAGCAGATCATCTGTTTCCATTTCTTCCCGTCCTTTGCATCTTGTTATATCACACCAACCACCTGCATGTCCTCTCTCACTACATCCATAAACCTTATCTTAGGCCTTCCTCTTTTCCTCTTACCTGGTAGCTCCATCCTTAGTGTCTTTTTCCCAATATACCCAGCATCCCTCCTCAGCATGTCCAAACCAAAGCAATCTCGCCTTTCTGGCTTTATCTCCAAGTCATCCAACCTGAGCTGACCTCTAATGTGCTGATTCCTAAACTTGTCATACCCATTGCAAGTCTTAACATCTTTAACTCTGCCACATCCAGCTTTGCCTCCTGCCTTTTTGTCATTGTCAATGTCTCCAACCCATATAACATAGCTGGTCTCACAACCCTCTTGTAGACCTTCCCTTTCACTGGTACCTATCCTTCACAAATCACTTTTCCGCCCATTCCACCCTGCTTGTACTCTCTTCTTCACCTCTCTTCCACACTCACCATTACTCTGAACTGTTGATCTCAAGTATTTAAACTCGTCCACCTTTACCAACTCTAATTCCTGCATCCTCATCATTCCTCTATCCTCCCTCTCATTCACACAAACATATTCTGTATTAGTCCTGCAGACCTTCATTCCTCTCCTTTCTAGAGCACATCTCCACCTCTCCAGGGTCACCTCAACCTGTTCCCTCCTCTCACTCAGATCACAATGTCATCTGCAAATGTCATAGTCCACGGGGACTCCTGTCTGATCTCATCTGTCAACCTGTCCATCACCAAAAAGCCAAATAAGCAAAATCAGCTATTTTCCTTAAAACCATGTCCTAAAAAGGGATTACTTTAGGGAAATAAGAAATGGGGGTCATTTCAGTAAAAGGGACCGATAATGTAGAATGACTGTGCCGGCATTCTTTCCTGTCTTCCCTCTCCTCCAGACAATATCTCTACAAATCTTTCCCACAAACTGGCTCTCAATACCCTCCCTTTAGCAAAAGAGTGGTTCAGATTGTAGGGTTGTGTTTCTGGGCTGCCTTATAAATGCTTCTCTTCAAAAAGCTCTTTTGACACAAGACAGGGTGGATTTTCATCAAGACTTTTTCTTGAACTTCTTCAATATGTCTCTGATTTCTGCAAGAGAATTCTCAGGATCCTGAGGTTCATGGTCTTTATGATTCTCGTGATTTCACTAGCCAGGTTGCGCATGGGAAAGATAGTGGTTTCGATAAAAAAAAAAAAAAGAGGACCCAACAGTTGCATTTCTGCAGTATCACGTTTCAGTTTTTGGCTTTAGGAAAAGAAAACCGCATTGGTGTGAAAAATTAAACTAAATGCAGGTCTTCCCTTCTCTCTTTGGACTCCAGTTCCTCAGTGTCTCGGATTTTGTATGGGGAGCAGTTTTCATGTGTTGGTAAGGGGTAAAGATGCAAGGCCTATGAAGTCTTTCATTTAGACAAAAGCGCATCAAAATAAAGATGTTGAAAGTGATCCCTCCCTTGAAGTCTGTCCATCACCCATGGTCCCAGGGCCTGTTTAAGTGATTATGTACCAGATGACTGTGGTATTGTCTAATCAGGCAGGGAAGGTGGTAGATCGTACTCCGTATGCAGGTTTGCTGTGATAGCTTGGGAGTTAGCTCTTCAGCATTCCTTAACACTCTAGTCATCCTACATTCTGTCAGAGCAAAACAAGCTGAGCAGGACCAGGACAAACCCTCATGAACGGAAATTGAATTGGGGGGCCTTCCATGAACTGATTCAGTTGTGGGGAACACCTACAGTAGATCTGCTTGCCTCCTTTCAAAATAGACAGCTAAGCTTATTTTGTTCCAGACCTCTTTGCAAACAAGTCTGGAAAACAGATGCATTTTTCATTCCCTTGGAAATGTTTCGGTATGGGCTTCTACCCTTTCCACTAATATCTAGGACACTTCTGGCAAGGGCAGTTACTACAGGCTTCCTCACAAACTGGATCTACTCGCATAAGGTAGTGGAGTTTGATACACCCTCATTCTCAATCAGCTTTACTTGACTGACCTGGATGATTTAATTCTAATACCATTTACATCAGGTAATGAAGGAGGCAAGAAAGCCTGCTATTACAGAATCCTGTATTGTTATGTGGAAGCGATTTCCGGTTTGGTTGGTGCCTAACCAGTAATCAAGGGCCCATCAGGAATTTTGTGCGAGTTACTTTCCTCTGGGCTGTCTTTTTCCTGTCTGTCTGTCTGTCTCTCTCATTTATTTGTTCTTTGTTGACTGGGATAGTCATACTTGACTAGTAGCCTTTTTTCAGGTGTGACCCAAGGTGGTATACTACTAGGTGCATCTTGTGACTATTTCAGCATGTCTGCCCATGGAGTCCCTTCTTTCTTCTCTGTGGTAAAACCTCATAAACAGATTGTTCTTCCTTGAGATCTCAACTTGTGATTGAGAAGTTGATTGTCACCTTTTGAACCTGCCCATTAGGTTTATTTAAGGTTCTTGACTTGGAAAGCTGTATTTCTTATTGCTTTGCCATCTGCAGGAAGAGTATCTGAGTTGCAAGGTGTCATTGTGGGTGAACTCTACCTGATTTTCCACAGGGGTAGGATCTCTTTAAGAAAAATCATTGCATTCATGCCCACAGTCGTTTCAGACTTAAAATCAAACCATCTAATCTCCCAGTCTTCTACCTTGAACCTAAAAAATGGGGAGAGAGGATTCTGTATTCCCTGGACACGTTTAACAGTTCAGGTACTATCTCTTGAGAGATCTAAGCCCTTTAGAGAAGCTGATAAGCTATTTATTTCTTATTAAAGGACAAAGTAAGACACCCAGTGTCTAATCAGACCATTTCAATGTGGTTATTCTCAGCTGTTGGTTTTTGTTATTTCCACCGTGGCAGATCCATTCTAGGCAGTATCAAGGTGCATTCTACTAGAACCTTGTCTTTAGTGACATACTCGAAAGGGTGGACTGTAGAAACATTCTAGAGTCAGCTGCATGGTCCTCTGACATACTTTTACAAAGCATTACAAACTGGATTCCGTTTCAGTGTCCAGAGCTAGTGTTCTCTCGGGGCTTCTGGATCCGTATCTTTCTTCCACACAGTTTGGGTAGGCTTTGGCAATTGACCGGTATAATTTGAAAGCCATTCAACAGTGGGACTGATGAACTGCACTTACCCCTAACAGTAGATGTTCAAATTCATCACTGCTGCAGTAGCCTTGTCCACCCTCCACCCCCCTAATTTCTTATGTACTTGGAGTATAAAGTAGGATTTTTTTGTTTCTAATTTATATCTTTCTTTGTTGTTGCAGGTCATTTGATTCAGTATCGATAGGCTCTTCTGTCATTGTTAGGTGCTTTCTCCTTGTTTGGGCAAGAAAGTCCTGAAGAAATCTTCAGTCTGACTTTTGAGTCCCTTCCTTGGGATTAGACGTCAATCAGAGTGAAGGGTGTGTGTGTTGGGAGGGGGGTGTCCAGAGCTGTTTGAAGCTGAACTACTGTTTCTTAGGCAAAAAGCAACCCATATAGCCTAAAGGCTACTGCAGCAGTGAAAACACAGATTGTGGAACTCCGGCATGAAGTAAAATACCTTTTGTTGGACCAACGTAGGTTTTGCAATTACTTGAGCTTTCGAGCTGGCGTGAGCCCTTTGTTAACAGTTATTATGTTACTGATGTAAATTACTGTGCTTAAGTATCCACTTGTGCCTAGAAAGGGAAGTACATCATTTATTTCCAGCTGGCTAAAAAAAGAAATTGTGAAAAGTGAAGCTTGGATTAAACCTCAGGGAAGGACTGTGTGTGGGTGTGTACATTTATTTATTTATATATATATATATATATATATATATATATATATATATATATATATATATATATATATATATATATATATATATACACACACACACACACACACACACACACACACACACACACACACACACACACACACACACACACACATGTGAGATGCTGAAAATCAAAGCTTGGCATCAGTTAGTGGTCATTTAGCAGAGAATATAATGCTCAGAGACTGCCCTGACATGTAATGAGGCAAGCAATCTCATAAAAAGAGATGTGTACAGAAATTAGTTAAATCAAGAGAAAGAAAACAAGAAGTTATAAGTTGTTAGCCTGTCTTAACAACTAAGCTTTGTGTGATATATGTTTGGTTAACAGAAAATATGAATTGGCACTAATTTGTTTATGACGACAATGAGGAGGAGGAGAAAGATAGGGACTACCAAGAGAATAAGATACAGGGCTAGAATGTATGGATGTATGTGGTTAATATACTACATGGGCTGTGAATGAGCTAACCTGAGATGGAAATGAAAAGAAGGTGAGGTTATGTCAGCCTAAGGTTTTGAACAACTGGATAAAAATCATCCACGTGGAAAGAGTTGGCCCACAGCATAATAATTTTTTGGTCGCAATCGGCTGCAAGCGGTAGTCAAAGAAGATTCTTAACCAGCCAAATATAAAGACAGAGAGGTAACCAAAGCTGCTCAATAATCCATTCATAAAGTGCCTGTAACTGCAACTGGGATATTCTCCAAGAACCAAGCTTAGATTTAAAAGCAAAAGAATTTATTTGATAAAATTGTTGTCGGTAAGCGCTTTCACATTTGCTTCCTCAGACCGTTAACATTCAAAAAATCAGTCTGCTCCTTTTATAGTAGTCATGTGTTTCATCTTATAAAGCTTTAAAGTGATACAAACCAGGTTATTGGAAGCATCATTAAAAAAGTTCAGTGTCTTAACACTTCTATGCTAAACAAAAGAAATTCACATCTATTAAGAATTTACAAAATACACATCATTCAATGCTTACTAAGAACTTACTGATATATAATGCTTGTTGCTAAAAAAGACATATCTTAATAATAGTAACTGCAGCCATTAGAAAAGGCATCAACTGTTACATAAAGCTCAAAAAATGAAAATTTCTCAATCAGTATGTGCTATATATGCATTAAAATGTGTTAAACTGTGTATACCATTTATGTAAAGAACTATCAAAAACATTGTAAGTATGCTAATCATACAAAACAATATTCACAAAACTGATAGAAGTCACTAATCGTTAAAATCACAAGTTGAGAAGTCACTAATTAAAAAATGCATGCATTTATAACAGATATCTTTAAAAACATTTCCTAAGGCATTTTCAAAAGCCTGTCATTATATATTTACACTAAAAAACTATCTAAATTACAAGTTGTTAATATTGTAAATAGCGCTTATTTAAGGCGTCTGGCTCTTAACACTAGTCGAATAGAAGCTCGTTCATTAAGGCCACTGCCTTTGTCTGCTCTAAGCCGGAACATCCAGTTAACTTCTACTCTCTCAGTAGTATTACGAATATTCCCTAGTCTTAATATTGGCAGGACACTATCTATAGCCATGAAAATAAAGCTGTGTTGGTTACCATACTGACCTACATGCTTAGCCAGTGCATTATTATTATGTCCAATCCTAATAGCATATAAGTGCTCTCTAATCCTAGTTTTAAATGCCCTATTGGTCTTACCAACATAGAAAGCTTGGCATTCTTGGCATCTAGCCAGGTATACCAAGTTAGCTGTATTACATGTGGCATCAACTGTAAAGGTAAATGTCTGGCCAGTATCGGGGTGCTCAAATGTATTCGCTTCACATATATACTTGCAATATTGACATTGTTTACAAGGATGGGTACCCATCAAAGCCATTTTATCTTGCCCATCATGGCGGTGACAGAGTAACATCTTAAGGTTGTTCCTATTTTTATACTGAAACTTAGGGGTAATGCCCACTAATGACCCAATCTCCTGATTGCTGGTAAGAATCGGACAGTGCTTATGGATAATGTCAATAATGTCCTTTCCATCATTAGTGTAGTACATTTGTATTTTTATTTGCTCATTGTCTACTTGTCCAATTATAGGCTCATGTATATGATCAGAGAAGTAGGGTGCCGCTCTATTTGATCTTAATCTATGTATGTCTTCTGTAGTTCTTTCGACTTCATGTGATTTGTAACCCCTTTGAGCAAGTCTCAATTTAAATTTATCTAGTTCATTCAGATAACCCTCTTGTGTGGCATTAAGCCTAGAAATTCTCATACCCTGGCCTTTAATAATATTCTGAAATATATAACATGGGTGCATACTTGTCCTATGTAGGAGGGCATTCCTATAGCATTTCTTCCTATACACACCAGTATTCACTTTTTCTCCTAGCACCCTCTCCACATAAACATCCAAGAAGTCTGTACGATGTAAAGAGTACTGATGTGTAAATTTCAAATAGGGAGTCAACCCATTGACCAAGGTCATGTATCTATCAAGTTCAACTTGATTACCTTGCCAAACAAGAAACACATCAGTATGGTAACCAACACAGCTTTATTTTCATGGCTATAGATAGTGTCCTGCCAATATTAAGACGAGGGAATATTCGTAATACTACTGAGAGAGTAGAAGTTAACTGGATGATCCGGCTTAGAGCAGACAAAGGCAGTGGCCTTAATGAACGAGCTTCTATTCGACCAGTGTTAAGAGCCAGATGCCTTAAATAAGCGATATTTACAATATTAACAACTTGTAATTCTATGTTTAGATAGTTTTTTAGTGTATATATAATGATAGGCTTTTGAAAATGCCTTAGGAAATGTTTTTAAAGATATCTGTTATAAATGCATGCATTTTTTAATTAGTGACTTCTCAACTTGTGATTTTAACGATTAGTGACTTCTATCAGTTTTGTGAATATTGTTTTGTATGATTAGCATACTTACAATGTTTTTGATAGTTCTTTACATAAATGGTATACACAGTTTAACGCATTTTAATGCATATATAGCACATACTGATTGAGAAATTTTCATTTTTTGAGCTTTATGTAACAGTTGATGCCTTTTCTAATGGCTGCAGTTACTATTATTAAGATATGTCTTTTTTAGCAACAAGCATTATATATCAGTAAGTTCTTAGTAAGCATTGAATGATGTGTATTTTGTAAATTCTTAATAGATGTGAATTTCTTTTGTTTAGCATAGAAGTGTTAAGACACTGAACTTTTTTAATGATGCTTCCAATAACCTGGTTTGTATCACTTTAAAGCTTTATAAGATGAAACACATGACTACTATAAAAGGAGCAGACTGATTTTTTGAATGTTAACGGTCTGAGGAAGCAAATGTGAAAGCTTACCGACAACAATTTTATCAAATAAATTATTTTGCTTTTAAATCTAAGCTTGGTTCTTGGAGAATATCCCAGTTGCAGTTACAGGCACTTTATGAATGGATTATTGAGCAGCTTTGGTTACCTCTCTGTCTTTATATTTGGCTTGTTCTTTATTGTTTGGTTTCTGAACAGAGGGGGATTTACACCGTTGGATAAGAACTTTTGGTTATTATTCATTGTTTGGTGTTTATACGTTATCCACGGTGACATGGCTGGAACAAATGAAGATATTGAGTTGGATTATAGACCAGATGCCACAGCACAAGACGCTGAAGCAAGCGGTTTGCCAACATTAAGTAACACTGAAGCAAGATCTCACCTTAACAAACAGGCAAGTGATAAAAGTTTTGATATTGCTAACAGGAGCGAATGCTTAAAGAAGAAGTTAATGGCCTGTATATTTAATGATGATAATCCACTTCTGTATTATGAAACAGAAGACCGGGAAAGTTCTGATACTTTCTCTACAGACATTAAACAACAGTTGCAGGAAGCTGTTCATAATTTGGAGGCTGATATGCTTAAATTGAAGCGGTTGTCTACACAAAGACTGCATTTTGAAGCATGCCTTAAAAAGAATATAGTACCAAGAGGTTTAAGAGTACTGAAGATGCCGACTTATGGCGATCAGTACCCTGAGCTTCTCACTAAATGGCAGAAGTTAAATCTTGAACATAGTATGAAGTACATGCAGCTTCTTTTAGACTTTTTTAAACCTATAGAAGATGAACTAAAACAGTCAGTTATGATTCAACAATATGATATTAGCACCAAATATCCAGAGACTTTAGCTGATAGAGCAGTTTCCAATATGCTGGATGGCATCATGGTCTATGAAAGACGACTTATACATCAAAAGAAGGACAAAATAGATAGGGATATACGAGATTATCGCACATCTCATGTGTTTACTTGGCCTAGAGTCCAGCACAATCCGACTAACACTATGACTTCAAATAACAGCGCCCCTACCAAATAGAGAGCCATATACAACTTAACACTGTACCAGAACAATCATCATGCTTACAAGCCTCTGTTACATCTACTAATCTTCACCCAGGGTCCTCCAGTGTTACAGGACCACACTCACATAAAAGTCTGGTTACAGCTGAAGTACATATAGATGGAGGTAGTGTGAGCATAGAGCCAACAGAGGGTCCTGTAGTACGCTCTAAGACCACTAAGAACATTGCTCTGAGTTCTTCACAATTACCACAAGAAAAAAATTTTCCCCAGTTTCCCCTTCCCATATCTTTGGGAGGCGACAGAGACGAGACCGGTCTGCCAGTCGGGGAAGGCAGAAATGCAAACTGTCCGGGGAAAGGACACAAGGACAGACACTCAAGAAAATGTGGAACAAATGAACACTGACCTAGTATGGAATATTTCGCATCGACCTTTGGATCCATATGAACTTGAACTATTAAATAAGGGTTTAACATTTATCCCTAGTGTAAATAGTAGAATCACCGATGTACTCACAGACTTGAAACTGTTTAGTAGAAATGTAATGCTTGGATACCAGTTTGGTAATAATGTTAATTGTGTGCAACCATCATTGAGAAAATTGAGTAAATATGTACCCCAAAATCACCCCCTGTTAGAGGCCTTCTATAAGGTTGTAGAAGATGAAGTCGATCAGTTATTTGCTACTCGAACACATAGTTCACATAGGTCATATAACTTGACTTTCCAACAGAAGCAGGCATTAAATAGGCTTAGAGCAGATAAAAATGTAATTTTTAGACCAGCAGATAAAGGAGGCCCTTTGGTGGTGATGGATTTTTTACATTATCATAATAACATGTTGGACATGTTAGCAGATGATAGGTACTATAAGACTATATCTGAACAACAGCTTCAGAGTACCATTTATAAAATGATAGATATAGTTCATGATTTGGAAGTTAGTCAGTGCATTGACCAGGAATTGGCAAAATATTTATTTGTGGAGTACCCTATGATACCAAGTATACATGGCATCCCCAAAATACATAAACATGGCACAAACCCCCCCCATGAGGCCTATTGTTTCAGGAGGCGGTTGGAGCACTGAGCCTTTCTCTTTATATGTAGAGAAATATTTAAGACCTGTTGTTGAACAAAATGAGTACATTCTCAGGGATACCAAACAATTTCTAGTAGAATTATATAAGTTCTTTAAGAATACTAATATGTCTCAGAATATGTATTTTGTCACTATGGATGTCCAATCGTTATTTACCATCATACCTAATAGAGAGGGGTAGAGGCCATAAAAAAGTATTTGATGCTACACAGCGAATATACAGAAAAACATATTGACTTGATTTCTATGTTTATGGAAGTCATTTTAGAGAACAATGTGTTTATATATGGAACAGATGCATATATCCAGCGTGATGGCGTGGCTATGGGCACTTCATGTGCCAACAGCTACGCCAACATGTTTTTAGCTATGTGGGAAGAGGATGTATTGTTTCCTTGTGGTTTACATGCCTCCCACGTATGCTTTTATCGTCGTTTTGTGGACGATGTGTTTCTTGTTTGGCAAGGTAATCAAGTTGAACTTGATAGATACATGACCTTGGTCAATGGGTTGACCCCCTATTTGAAATTTACACATCAGTACTCTTTACATCGTATAGACTTCTTGGATGTTTATGTGGAGAGGGTGCTAGGAGAAAAAGTGAATACTGGTGTGTATAGGAAGAAATGCTATAGGAATGCCCTCTTACATAGGACAAGTATGCACCCACGTTATATATTTCAGAATATTATTAAAGGCCAGGGTATGAGAATTTCTAGGCTTAATGCCACACAAGAGGGTTATCTGAATGAACTAGATAAATTTAAATTGAGACTTGCTCAAAAGGGTTACAAATCACATTAAGTCGAAAGAACTATAGAAGACATACATAGATTAAGATCAAATAGAGCGGCACCCTACTTCTCTGATCATATACATGAGCCTATAATTGGACAAGTAGACAATGAGCAAATAAAAATACAAATGTACTACACTAATGATGGAAAGGACATTATTGACATTATCCATAAGCACTGGCCGATTCTTACCAGCAATCAGGAGATTGGGTCATTAGTGGGCATTACCCCTAAGTTTCAGTATAAAAATAGGAACAACCTTAAGATGTTACTCTGTCACCGCCATGATGGGCAAGACAAAATGGCTTTGATGGGAACCCATCCTTGTAAACAATGTCAATATTGCAAGTATATATGTGAAGCAAATACATTTGAGCACCCAGATACTGGCCAGACATTTACCTTTAGAGTTGATGCCACATGTAATACATCTAACTTGGTATACCTGGCTAGATGCCAAGAATGCCAAGCTTTCTATGTTGGTAAGACTAATAGGGCATTTAAAACTAGGATTAGAGAGCACTTATATGCTATTAGGATTGGACATAATAATAATGCACTGGCTAAGCATGTAGGTCAGTATGGTAACCAACACAGCTTTATTTTCATGGCTATAGATAGTGTCCTGCCAATATTAAGACGAGGGAATATTCGTAATACTACTGAGAGAGTAGAAGTTAACTGGATGATCCGGCTTAGAGCAGACAAAGGCAGTGGCCTTAATGAGCGAGCTTCTATTAGACCAGTGTTAAGAGCCAGGCGCCTTAAATAAGCGCTATTTACAATATTAACAACTTGTAATTCTATGTTTAGATAGTTTTTTAGTGTAAATATATAATGATAGGCTTTTGAAAATGCCTTAGGAAATGTTTTTAAAGATATCTGTTATAAATGCATGCATTTTTTAATTAGTGACTTCTCAACTTGTGATTTTAACGATTAGTGACTTCTATCAGTTTTGTGAATATTGTTTTGTATGATTAGCATACTTACAATGTTTTTGATAGTTCTTTACATAAATGGTATACACAGTTTAACACATTTTAATGCATATATAGCACATACTGATTGAGAAATTTTCATTTTTTGAGCTTTATGTAACAGTTGATGCCTTTTCTAATGGCTGCAGTTACTATTATTAAGATATGTCTTTTTTAGCAACAAGCATTATATATCAGTAAGTTCTTAGTAAGCATTGAATGATGTGTATTTTGTAAATTCTTAATAGATGTGAATTTCTTTTGTTTAGCATAGAAGTGTTAAGACACTGAACTTTTTTAATGATGCTTCCAGTAACCTGGTTTGTATCACTTTAAAGCTTTATAAGATGAAACACATGACTACTATAAAAGGAGCAGACTGATTTTTTGAATGTTAACGGTCTGAGGAAGCAAATGTGAAAGCGCTTACCGACAACAATTTTATCAAATAAATTCTTTTGCTTTTAAGTCTAAGCTTGGTTCTTGGAGAATATCCCAGTTGCAGTTACAGGCACTTTATGAATGGATTATTGAGCAGCTTTGGTTACCTCTCTGTCTTTATATTTGGCTTGTTCTTTATTGTTTGGTTTCTGAACAGAGGGGGATTTACACCGTTGGATAAGAACTTTTGGTTATTATTCATTGTTTAAAGAAGATTCTTAGGTCAGCAGAGACTAGGCTGAAAATCTGGAAGTTGATTGGAGCAAAAGTACAAGAGTTCAAGAAAGTGCTCTGGGTTCTAGAACCTCGTGATGAAGAAGAAAAGGAAATAGATGGAGCTGAGGAATAATGGTATTTTCACCCATGGAATGTGTGAAGATTGTAGATATGCAGCCAAACCTGGTATGGAATTAAGAGGCATAAGGAGAGCTGTGTTGGAATGCAGACGTCCAGGAAGTTATCAAAAATAAAAGTCCAGAAGAATGTGGGAGATTGGACCAGTTGCAGTAGCAAGGGGCAAGATGTCAGACACTCATCAGTTTCTGACATATGACTTAGCAGATGGCACAAAGAAACACTGCAAGTCAAAGGCAGATAAAAAAGTCATCAGACACTATAAAGGATGCCAGCAGCAACATGCTCATAAGTCCACCTGACATCAGACACACATGGAAGGAGTACTTCCAGTAGCTTCTATTTCAGCAGAAGCTGTACTGTCTTAAAATCCTATAGTGATAAATGAAGAGGAGCCCACCCTATAAGAAGAAAGAATAGCATTAAAGAAAATGGTGAGAGGAAAAGAAACCGAGTCCGATGAAGTTGCATCAGATATCATCAAGGTGTTGCATGAGTTAGGAAAGAAATGGCTCCTGAGAGTATTCATAGTGATAGGAGAGCAGCATATCCCAGATGACTGGAAAGTTCATAGGTAGGTACTGGGCTGTCGGCCCTAGGCCTATACAAGCCCATCCAAAAAAGTACCTTGGCTTTTGCCACCCAAGAAAATTATTTTCCTGTGCCACTGTCTAGCAGAGCCACAGAAGTGATCCCCGTGGTGAATTTCCTATCTCCCATCCAATCATCAAGATTTTTCTTGAGTGCTAATGAGGAGCTTTGTTTGATATAGATAGGTAGTTTATCCCAGAGTATGGGAAGTTTCTGGGACAGGAATCTATCCCTCTGGCATGTTCTGTTTATTGTGGTGACTAGTGCATGTAGCTCGGAGGGATTGGGATTTCTTTAAGTGGGGCATGTCCAACAGCTCTGGGTTTGACATAGCTTTGTATGTTAGGCAGAGATCACCTCTGAGTAGGCGATATGCGACGGAGTAAAGCTGGAGTTTTTTGAGAAGGTCTGTGTAGGGCATCTGTTTGAGGCTGGTAATCCTCTTTGTGAGGTATTTCTGCGGCCTTTCCAGTACTTATAGATGTCTTGTGAGGTACATAACCAAAAGGGGCATTGTACGCTATAATGGGTGTAATGATTGATGAGTAAAGGGAAACAATGACCTCTCTTTTTCTGGATGAGAAATTTTTTGTGATGAGGTGTGTCACGTAGAAGTATTTCCTGACTACTGTGATGAGGTGTGCCACGTAGAAGGATTTCCTGACTACTGTGATGATGTAATTATCAAAGGAGACGACTGTCCCACCTGTGTCCCAAGGTCTCATCACACTTTCACTGTTAAGTATACTACTGCCAGTGTTGTAGTTCATGGGTACAGAGGGGATGACAATACACTTTTTGGCATTGAGCTTGAGGCCATGGCTTTGACACCAGGCATCTGTCTCATTGAGGCCCTTTTTTTGGATGTCCACATCATTAGGAGTTTCGATTATGGCACCTAGTTTTCGGTGATCTGCAAATTTTGTTAGCCAAAGTCCTTCTGTGTTAGCCTGTACTTCAGAGAAGTAGATACCAAACAGGAGAGGACCCAGGACTGAATCTTGTGGTACTCCACTTGTCACTGTAAGTATTCTAGTGATAAGTGTAAAGAACAAAGTGGACACTTACAACTGTGTAAAGTACAGAGGTATCAAGCTCGCATCACACTACATGAAGGTGCTGACGAGGGTGATTGATAAATGAGTATGCAGAATTGTCGAAGGTAAGATGGAAGATGAACAATTTGGATTCCGATCAGGATGCAGGACAACTGATGGTATGTTTGCAGTGAAACCAGATAATGGAGAAGAAGGTGAGGTAAGAGTCCACTGGGACATTCCTGGACTTTGGAGAAAACATACAAGGTCCGAGGAGAGCTAACTTTTTACTGCCCTGTGGTCCTAGAATCATTGGTAGAATTAATGCAGGCTGTGTAGAGTGACCCAATGACAGAAATGTAAACTGTGTTCAGACTCTCAGATGACCTCCCACTGGGTGTTGAGTGTTCATTAGGGTTCAGCTCTGAGCCCACTGCTGTTTATACTGGTGATGGACTATGTTAGCAAATGAGTTGGAGGGGGACATTGCCAAAGCTGTTGTATGCTGGCCATGTGGCATTACAAGCAGACTTTGAACAAAATCTTCAGCAAATGACAGGGGAATGGAATACAAAACTGAAGACACATATGATGAAACTGAGTACAGGCAAGACAATTGTCAGGGCCGCAAATAAGGTTAAAAAAAAAAGCTTTAAATTCAGAGAAGGGGAAATAGTGGAACAGGTTAATAGTGTTAGGTGTCTGGGAGGGGTGGCTGAGGAGAAGGAAGGACTAAATGAGGTAGTTAAAGCTGGAATCTGGTGCTGTATTCAGCTGGCACAGTATATCACTGGTAGTGTGTGGAAGCAGAATGCCAAAGAAGCTGAAAATTAAGGTGTACAAACCAGTGGTGTGACTAGTACTGTTGCATGGTAGAGGAACCTGGACAGTGTTGGCAGAGCAGTTGGAGCTGTTGGTGATAGAGATGAAGAGCCTGATATGGGTGGTGGGATGCTTACTGTGGAACAGATGAAGAAATGAGGACTTATGAAGAGCCTGATATGGGTGGTGGGATGCTTACTGTGGAACAGATGAAGAAATGAGGACTTCAGAACACAAGCCAGAGTAGCAACAGCTTCTAGAGTAGGTCAAAGAGAATGGATTACTGTGGTTTAGGTACATGTGCAAGAAAGGAGAGGTTGATTTCATGAAAAAGATTGTTGAGAAACTGAGAGAAAACAATAGGAAATGTAGACATCCAGCCAAGCGATAGATGAACTGTGAGAGAGAAGACCTGCAGCAGTCGGGTATGACCACCAAATGACTGTTAAAGAAGGTGGCTGAGTGGGACTGAAATGAGAGAGATGGGGACAGTTGATGCAATCCCATGTAGTCAAAAATGAGGGAAAAGGAGGTTGATGATGGATGATGATGATTGTGTTCTTGAGCTGTTAAAATCAGTATCCTCCACTTTAACATAAAGCATTCATGTTACTTAGTGGAAAATAATTTTGTCCTTCCTAATATGTTCTACGCACTAAAGTTAAAACTGGAAGCTGTATTATGACTTTTATTTCATGACAGAAGCACAGCCAGAATATGCTGGGAGTAATCTTCGATTCATGCTGAATGTCTTTAATCTTACTATTGATGCCTTCTTCATTAATAACTTTGAACCTTTCAGCAGTGGTCCATGATGGTGTGGCTCTGGAATATAACAGATATGTGCTAACATTGGCTTGAGAAGAACTGTACGGTTTGTACAGCAAAGAGTGAAGTGAATGAGCAAGATATGGAAGAGTTGGAAGAGGTAAAATAAATGACATAATTTATGAAAAAACAGTTACTGCTGAGTGAAGAAAGGATTTGTTTTGACATTTCTTAAAATTGCTGAACTCTGTCTAAACAATAGATGGATATGTAGAGCAAAAAAAAAAGATTGTTACATGAACTCGCATGGAAGCAGCAGAAAAGGAGTGAACCTAGGTATGAATTTAGACCCGATAAATGTTAAATCAAAAATAAATTAATTAATAAATAGTGTAAAGGAATAGAATTAAAAGTGAAGTATTATAAACTATATTTGATTCAGAAGAAAAGACTGTATCACAGTAAATATGGAGGTACAGACTAACACCAGTTATTATGTAATGGGAAAGGTAAGTTGTTCATGCACACTTTTAATAGACATTTTGATATTGTACTCCTAAACAGGATCAAGGTAGCAGTGCCTAGAGGAAAGTTGTAATGGCAAATGTACATCTGGATGAAAGCACATTCCAAGTCAAAAGAATGATTTTAGCATTCGTCAGCAGTGGACAGTTGTACATCGAGTCAACACCAGTAATAACAAATAGCTGCCCACTCTTACAAGTGCAGTCTAAAGCTCACTGACTGGTGTAGGAAGTAAAAAGGTCAGTATTGAATTTGGTGCTTTTTGGGATCCACTCCCAAACTTGCACCTCTTCTGCCACTGTACCTCACTTTCCCTTACGGGTAATGCTGTCGCTAAAGATGAGTGTTCTAATCACTTTGACCTAACCTTAGCAACTGAAATTTCAACCCAGTTAAAACAAGCTTATAAAATTATGACTCTCTCTAACCCCACAAAGATGCTTATTAATAACAAAGAATGGCCTAATCTGTAAGATAGAATCTGCCCTTCTGTAATCACTCTCAACTACTGTCAGAATACTGTAACTTAAAAAAAAAGTCTAGTTAATATACTTTGCCAAATTTGCTGACCCTTATATCTACCTCTACAAGTTTCTGTCATATACTTACTCCATATCAAGTTGCTTTCCTCCTTTTCACAACAAGCTCCAAATTCCTCCTTAACCCCCCACACCTAAACTGCAAAAGCAACCACCTGCTATTATACACTTTGCTGTATTGTCCCCACATTTGTCTCACCATCTTTGAATGTGCTTTCATCAGATTTGCTCCAGCAGTCTGGAATTGCCTGCCTGTCTGACTGCCACAACCTGATCTTTAGCCCCATTTCTTGTTTTCTGTTTACATCGATCTGTTTCCCTAAATAATCCACTCCTATTCAGTGGACATTAGTAATCCATTCAGCATCACCAGGTATCTCTCAAGTCACGCTGACCTCTTTCTATCCTCGCTGTCTGTCCTCCCATTTCTTGATCTTTATCCGATCTTGTTCTGCTTTCACTGTTTTTAACAGGGGCTGCTGCTGTTAGTTGTTTCTATAGTCTGTATTATCATTGTTCTTCCTCAGCTTTGCAGTAGCTAATGTTTTACATTTCGGTTAGCCAGGTACATTGTACCAAGACAGCAAAACCGCTGGTGTCTTGGGCTTGCAGATGAAGGTACGACAACAGTTGTCTTAACGTGTACTACACCTACTTCTCACAACCTGCTGCATACCAGCGTTTATATATACACAAACATGCATCTACTTGATGATATTCTATGTACATGTCCTGTATCTTTGATGTGCATCTTAACTGTTATATTTACGTGTTTGCAGTTTAATTTAAATTGACCTGTTGTGTGCGCCTTACAGGACATACATAAACACATGCTTAGTAGTATGAATGTCATATTCTAAATGCAGAGCTGTAGAATAGTTGTTTTCTGTTTAACATCAAATTTTATTGTGTTAGCTGATGTAGCTAATAAGTGATGCCACCAGTTTCTGTCTCTTTGGCCCAGATCATAGCTGAAAAGGGACTTTGAAACAGTCCACTTACCCAGTTAACAAATGTGAATATGGGGTCTCCAGACTATGCTGGTGATGACCTGGGTTTATTTAGAATCCTGGGAATTGAGTACAGTAGAACATCCAGTATCTTGCTTTGTCACTGGGCGTTGAGGGGAATGTTGTACTACTCTTATGAATGTCACATGGCTTTGGCTATGTGCTTTTCAAATTTGCCTCACACGCAGTCTTGGTCCTACTGTAGACTACATGAATGTATACAAATATCTTCAAGAGGAAGGCTCGGGGTAGTGGTTGAAAAGACACCCCTAGTATCTTTGAGCTGCAGTGGTACCTTAGTTACACTCTGGAATGCTAGTAATGTGCTGCTGTTCCTGGTGTATAGTGTAGGCGGTAGGCACAGTTGTAAGTCCTTAGAGGTAGCAAGGGAATCCTTGACTGAGGGGTTTCTGCTAGACTGGTGTTTGGGATGAACAAGACAGTGATGTAAAAATAATGGTTTTAAATGTCTATCCATATGAAGAGTAAAAATGAACATTGGATAAGGTTTAAAAAAATGTGCTTCAGCCTTCTGAGCTACAGTAAACTTAAACCTGCTATTAAACCAGCGAGTGCTGCATCCAAAAGTATATGGAATTCCCTAGTCATGTGGAAAACGAGACCTAGTGCAGACAATGCAGAGCAGCAACAGCTCTTGAAAGCAGGTGTTTTCCTCATTAAAACTAGCACTGTCTTACTGTTGTGCACATTTGTTAAGGTTTTTAGAGCCCATTATAGAATGTATATCCTCTCTCGACTGCTAGCAATGTGATGCTTCAAATTGTCGCTGTAACCTTGATGGGGAAATGTACCATGGAATAGTAGAACCAGACTTCTGTAACAGTAGAACCAGGCTTCTGTAACAGTTTTTGATGAACTTGATGTTTAGAATGATTTCTCTGCTACCCTCTTTCTCACAAAGTGCTGGTGCTCAGAATTTATTTTTGTATGTTGAATGTTGTACTGCTGTTCTAAATTGCATTTCATTTGTTGTTCCTTATTTCTGAATACTCCAACCCCTGTGTTTCTTTTGCAGGTGTGCAAGGTGTTTAACATTTACACTGATGGTACTGGCCTGAAGGTTGCCTTGGTGACTGGACACAAGTCTTTTGCAGTGGAGCAGAAGCTCCTAGTGCAAGAAACGTATGTGTGTAAATATTTTTATTTCTGTTTAATGTGTTTAGAGGTGCTGCGATATGGTGAAGCCTGTTGGAGATCACCATGGTGATGATACCCAGGATAAGTGGGAGCAGTGCTGTATCTTTAACACTGGGAACAAGTTTACGCTGTTAAAATGCTGCTTACTGATTTTGTACGAGCTTGGTTATACCAAGTGTCTAGCTGTAATTTGCAAGACTTAGTGAAAGTAGTACTATTTGTACACTCACAATATATGTGACATAGTTTGCACCGTCTTGGAGTAAGCAGATAAATGTTAACTCTAAGTGTGGTTCCCTAGAGTACTTCACACAGCAACAGTGTCTCACTACTTTTTACTATTGTCATCTTAACTTCTTTATTTGTTTGTCATTTGTTCGCCGGGTTAGTCCAGCTGAGCAAAAGGTCTGTTTTCAGTGGAGACCCGAGGAGAAAAGCTCTGATAGAAAAAAATATATACAGGATATTAGTGAGGATACATTCAAAGAACTAGAGTATTACAAAGTATGTATCATACGTTCATAGGCAAGAACAAATAACATTTAAAAGCAAGACTGAATAGTTATATCATTGCACATGTTTACAGTAATAGTTAATATGAAAAAATAAATACAGAAGTAAGGCGCTAAGTGAAGTACAGAAATTACGTTTCCGCTAGTAAATTGTAGAATTACAACAGTCAGGGGTATATGTCTAATAAAAGCATGATTAGTGTTACAGAGGGTATATGTCTTGGAAGGCTGATTGAGTAATGGGCTGTATAAAGACATGGGGTGTTATTAAGTAGGGTCCCAGCATCGGCAGGAGTTCACATTAAGAAGGTAGTCTTTAAGTTCAGTTCTGAAACGGGTTGTAGAGTTTGATGTTACGAATATTTGGTGGGAGGTTGTACCAGGCTTGGGACACTGTGCTTTTATATAGAAGTTTACCACTGTTTTTGTTGGTTTTGTAAATACTAAGAAGGTGAGTTGCATAGAGTTCAAGAGGGGGAGTAGAGGGATATGAGAGAGGATAGAGCAGGGCATGCTGAGGGTTTGTTCAGTTAGGTGCGAGTGATCTGCATCTGGGTAAAAAGAAGAAGAAGCTGGGGGAACTCGAGCCACTGAAGCTGTTTTAAGGCAAGGGAATGATGGGATTTATATGGTCGATTTACTGGCAAATCGAGCAGTGTTAAGTTTGTTGCAGTTTGTTTAATAGGGTAGATTGAAATGCGAGTACAGGAAGAGATTCTGAGCAACAGAGGGTTTGGAGTTACAGACAAGGAAATTTTTGTTTCTGTAAAGTAGACCAATTTTATGATTTGTCTTTTTAATACCATATTGAATATGGAAGTAAAATTTTAATTGGTCATCAGTTATAATACCCAGACGTTTAGTGTCCGAGTCAGCTTTGATAAGGGTATTGTCATGTAATGAGATGAAAAAGGTGGTTTTATGCTGGGAGAGGGATTTAGGGAGGAAAAGGAGGAGCTTGTTGTTTGGGGGTTTAGTATGAGCTGGTCATCAGTTGGGGATTGTTCGAAGTTGAAAAAAGTGTTTTGAATCCTTGAGTGGAGATGGGAGATGTCATTAGAGCAGGATATAAGAGTAGAGTCATCTGCATATTTGTATTAGGGAGGCAGTGGTTTAGGAAAAGTGGAGATTGTTTGTGAAGATGTTAAAAAGATGTCCCAGAATAGAGCTATGTGGGATGTCGGTCTGGATGGTTACGAAAGGGGTGCAGGTAGAAAGTCAACTGACTGACTGTAGTCTATTTGAAAGGTATTTAGAGAACCAGAGAATGCAGAGGAGGAGAGGTTAGGATCAGCTAGTTCACTTAGTAGTTCAGAGTGAGAGTCAATCTCAAAAGCTTTCGAGAAGTCAAGAAAAGACATGACACCAGTAGGTTTTTGCTCTTGCCTCTCCGTCAGTATGTGTAAAAGACAGGAGGGTGGTAGATGTGCTATGGTTTGGCCCGAAGCCATGTTGTGTAGGGGATCAAAAGGTTTTTTGTCAATTAGATAGTTCAGAAACTGTATATGCATCTTTCTAGAATTTGAGAGTGGAGAGAGAATGGCTGTGGGTCTATAATTTGATGGATCGGTGGAGTTACCTCCTTTGTTTAATGGTATGATGTAGAAAGATAGCCAGATGTCAGGGACATTAGATTTTTGGACTGATCTATTTGAGTATACAGATGGGGTAGGCTATCGAGTGAGCTGGGAACTTAAGAAGGGGGGTTATCAGCAGAGGGTGAGCATGTTTTTACTTTTTAGTAGAAGGGATTCAATATAAGCAGTGAGGGCGGGATTTAAAGAAAAAAGGGGTGGTACTTTTGTGGTGTTAGTAGTAGTGGTTGGTAGATTTTTACTTTGGTCTATTTTGAGTTAGTTTGCAAATAGATTCAGTGAAATAAGAGTTTTTAGTAGAGTGGCGGTTTCTTGTAGTATTGTTGGGGTAGGGGTTTGGGTAGTGGGTGTTCCAGGGTATAGGATCATGTTAATGGTAGACCAAAATTTTTTAGGGTTAGAGTTGTGGGTGAATTGGGCCTCATAATAGAATTTTTTTTTTGTCTTTAATTTTTTTTTTTTTTTTGTGAGATTTCTGAGCTCTTTATATTTTTGGAGTACCACAGTAGATTTAGTTTTTAACCAGTGTTTCCAGGTGCTATCCCAATTTTTCATAAGTGTTAGGGTGTCCTTTGAGAGCCAAGATGTGTGGGTTGATGTTCATCATGTTACCCTGCTGCAGTCATCACACTTGGGTTATCCTGCCGTCAGGCGGTCCCGCAGTCGGCCCGAATTCCAAAGTCTTGGTCCGGCGTCGGTTGCTGTTGCTTCTTCCCTGACGTCAGTGCGCCAGGGGTATATGAGAGGCATCCAACGCCATTTTCGTCAGTCTTTCTTGCTGCGCGGTGCCTGAAGCAGAAGCAGTTCGCAAGTACCTGTCGGCCGACACCTGAGATTTTCGAATCGAGTTTCAGTCCGAAGTCTTCAAAGCTAAGTACCCTGTTGGGGTACCTTTTCTTGCCTCAGTCCGATGTCAGAAAAAGTTAACAATTGCATTTCTTGTAGGAAGCAAATACCTCATAAGGACTTTCATTCTTTTTGTATACTTTGCCTAGGCCCAGACCACAACGTCACTGGTTGTCGGTTTTGTGCTAGGTTCAATAAGCGAATTATAAAGCAACACTTTGATTTCGCACGACACTACTTCGGTAGGCAATTTAATTACACTATGCCGTCGGAGCAACCGACTACCGGCGTGCATAAAAAACGCAAAGATAAAGACAGGCAGCCTTGATCCAAGCCAGACTCAGAGGCCTCGGCTGGGGCCGGCCGCCGGTTCTCTGGTTTTCAGTGAGGTGCCTACGCAGCCCCTGGCTACCGCTGAATTGGATCCCCAGACCACTTTGGATTCTCCAGCAGAGAGTTCTAGGCCGACGCAGCTATTTTCTTTAGGCCCTACCGACGACATTGCAGAAGGAGAAGCCGGTGCTGCAGAAACACCTTCGGTTTCTGAAGGTGTCTTCAGACCGACTACTCTCGCCATAAAATCTTATGCTAAGCTTAAGACTCCTCTAAAACCAAAAAAGACTACACTTCAGTCTCCAGATCAAGGCCCCATGCCTAAGAAACAGATGCTTAAAATGGCTGAAGATTTGATTTCTTTGAACAGGGGTTCCCAACCCCCCCCCCCCTACAAAAGGCCTAGACAAGAGGAGGATTATACCTCCTCTGATCAAGTGTCTGTTTCCTCAGGCTCCTCTGAGGAACAGGATTACTCCTTTCCCCCTTATGAAGATTCTGATGCTGAAGACTCCATTCCCTCAGCTTCTCCCCCTGAAGATTATTCCTTTGGAGAAACCTTACATACCATGAGGGAACATTTCCACTGGGAAGGTCAGGACTACTCCGACTCAAAGAAAAGGCTCCGAGAGTTTCTTTTATTCCCCCAGCACAGACCACTTGCTATCCCCCCAGTTTTAGACATTGTGGATGATGTTTTCTTAGAATCTAGTCTAAATCCAGATTCTCTGCCTCCTGCCCCAGCCAAACCAGATAGATACTATAGAGTGTGCCTGATTCACACAAATTCCTATACAAAAGCCCTGTTGCTGACCCAGAGACAATCTCCCAGGGTCCCAAAAGGGCAAAGGCTTCTATGGCTAAAAATCCTGTACCCTCTGAAAGGGACTCCAAAGCACTAGATAGGTGGGGGAAGAAGGTTTACACCTCAGCTACTCTAGCTATGAGAGCACTAAATTGTCAATTCCACATGCTTAAATACCAGCAATTCCTAATCTCTCAAATAAAACAAAAGTTGGGCACGCACCCTCAACAGTCTTAATTCAAGGAAATGCAGGATCTGTTGCATGCAGCTGAACAGGTGGGCAAACATACTTTACAATGTGGTTTTGATGCCTTGGAAGCTTCCTCTAGAGCAGCTGTTACTGGGTCTGTTATACGTAGGCATGCTTGGTTAAAGGAACAATCTCTGCCTGATCATGTCAAAGTAAAGTTACTAGATGCACCCGTACAGCAGGATGTCTTGTTTGGAGTTAAAGCAGAGGAGGTTTTAAAGAAAATGGAGGATAAGGCAAAATCTATGCAGACGGTCAAAGATTTCTTACAGGTACAGCCCCCATGCTTCAGCAGAAATTGGCCAACAAAAAATTGGTCCTTTCCAGCTTCTGACAGACCACAGAGGGGTAAATACAGGCGACCAAGGGGCAGAGGACAAGTACAAATCCCTTACAAACCTTGCCAAAGGGGCACTGCAACACAGAAGGGAGGAGAAGACCAGTCCCAAACTACTAGAAGGCAAACACAATGACTTAAACCTCAAACTGCCAAGCAAAACTCTCTTGGCAGCTCCCTTGGGAGGAAAATTTGCACTTTTTGCAGACAACTGACGCATTGTCACAAAGGACAAATGGGTCCTAGACATTATCTCACAAGGATGCAGATTCCATTTCCACACCTTGCCAAGGATAAAAGGAATGCCAAACCTGCCACAATATCAATGGGCAGAGGGACAAAAACAAATTACAGCTCTGGTACCTACATGGGAGCAAGGCTAAGGATTTTACTCAAGGCTCTTTCTAGTCCCTAGAAAGGACAATGCTTGGAGACCCATTCTGGACCTTTCAATTTTAAACACCTTCTTGCAAGTACCCAAATTCAAGATGCTAACACTACAGCAGCTTCTTCCCATGTTGGGCAAGAAAGCTTGGCTAGTAACATTGGACCTCAAGGAGGCATACCTGCATGTCCCTATCAGACAAAATTGCAGAAGATACCTCAGTTTCATTGCAGGTTCAACCCATTGCCAATATTCTCTGCACTGCCCTTTGGCTTATCTACTGCACCCAGGGTCTTCACAAAATGCCTGGCATCAGTAATTGCATACTGCAGACAAAGAGGAATTCAAATATACCCATACCTGGATGACTGCCTTATCCAAGCAGAAAGCAAGGACATTCTCTTACAACACCTGGCTTTTGTAAAACACCTTCTAAGTTGCCTAGGGTACACAGTAAACGAAAAGAAATCAAAACTAGTGCCCTCACAAAATATGACATTCCTGGGTGCCAGCTTGAATACAACAGCCCAGATGGCTTATCTGACGCCAGACAAACAACTACAATTAACTCAATACTTCAGAACAATGGCAACAAAGACCCAACTCCCCGCAAGAAAAATTCTGTAGGCCTTGGGCTTCATGGCATCTTGCATACTACTAATACCATTTGCAAAACGGCATATGAGGAAATTACAATGGTACCTAAAAAGCGTATGGACTCAACACAGCCACAGCTTGGAAACAATGATACCTCTCATTCCCTGCCTTCAACAGGAGTTTCTATGGTGGTCACAGGCATGTCACCTCAACAAGGGTCAGCCTTTCACCTTACCCCCAGCCAGGCAAACTATGACAACAGATGCATCGGACTGTGCCTGGGGGGCACACATGGCAGGATGGTGCGTTCAAGGCATATGATCTGCAGATCAAAGGAATCTGCACATCAATCAAAAAGAAATGCTAGCTGTACAAAATGCTCTGACAGCCTTCAAGGACCTCTTACATCTAGGACGGAGCATCATAAGGACAGACAACACCACAGTAATGTGGTACATAAACAAGGGGGTGCACACTCCTACCCTCTATGCAGGCAAGCAATGACCTTGTGGAACACCGCACTGGCTTACCAAGTTCAATTACAAGCTCAATTCCTGCCAGGAAACACCGCACTGGCTTACCAAGTTCAATTACAAGCTCAATTCCTGCCAGGAAAAAAGAACACATTGGCAGATGACCTAAGCAGAAACATCATGGATCCCCACGAGTGGAAACTGGATCCACAAGTATTTGCAATGATAACTCAAAAATGGGGGCTCCCAGACATAGACCTGTTTGCCAGCCCCTAGAACTATCAGCTAACAAAATTTTGCACAAGGACTTTTCACCATCAAGCTTGGAAAGTGTTCGCACTCTCATTCAGTTGGAAAATGCTGACAGTATATGCCTTCCCTCCATTACCCCTTCTCACAAAGGTGTTGCTGAAAGTCAGGATGGAGAGACCCCGAATGATACTCATTGCCCCAGACTGGCCACACCAGCACTGGTACCCACTATTAAGGAATATGGCTTAGGACCCACCATGGATTCTACCACAAATTACTCATCTGCTCACACAGCAAGACAATCCGATTCTACGCAGCCAGCTCAAAACCTTAAACTTGGCTGCATGGCAAATCACCTAAGGAACCAGCCAGCTCCTCTCTCACAAGCTGTTATGGATGTTATTCTGGAGGCCAGGAGGCCCAGCACCAGGAAAGCCTACTCAGACAAATGGAAAAGGTTTTGCGCCTGGAACCAAGCTAAAGGCCAAAATACCCTTCAGCCTGACATACCTCAGATTCTGCAATATTTAACTGAGATGTTACACAAAGGGCTTTCTTTTTCATCTATTAAAATCCATACCTCAGCTATTTCAGCTCACTACAACAGAGATCCTCCCTTATTTTCACATCTCCTCCTAAGGCAGTTTCTCAGAGGGGCCAAAAACATTAGGCCTCCCAGGAGAGCACCAACACCTACTTGGGACCTCAGCTTTGTTCTGGAAAAACTTACGCTACCTCCTTTTGAGCCAGATTTCTCAGCCGACTTAAAGTTTATATCATGGAAGACTGCCCTGCTGCTAGCAATTACTTCAGCGAGAAGAGTTTCAGAGATTCAGGCACTAATGGCAGTAGAGCCTTTCCTCATTTTTCATCAAGACAGAGTTTCTCTACGAACTAACCCCTCCTTTATGCCTAAGGTGGTATCCAGTGTGGCTCTAAATCAAACCATCCATTTACCCACCTTCTTTCCAAATCCACAGAACAAAGGAGAAAGACTCCTGCATTCCTTGGGCATTCACAGACAGCTACGTTACTACTTGGATAAAACTAAGGTTTTCAGAAAATCTGACCAGCTTTTTGTATTCTATGCTACAACATCACAAGGAAAGGCTATCTCAAAACAGACCATTTCCAAATGGATAGGACATTGCATACATTTTTGCTACACCCACCATGGAAAGCCAGTTTTTGCTAGCATAAGGCCCCACTCTACCAGGGCAGCAGCTACATCTACAGCCTTTCTCAGGGGGGTACCAACCAAGGATATTCTGGAAGCTGCAAGTTGGAGTTCAGTACACACCTTCACCAAACATTACCACTTACCACTTTACTCTAAGACTAGAGCTGGCTTCGCCACTGCAGTTTTGCAAGGCCTTCTAGCCTCCTCTAACCCTGTTTGACTCCACCTCCCATCCTTAGCTTTGGGATTCTACCCAAGTGTGATGACTGCAGCAGGGTAACACGATGAACATAGTAAAGTTTTGTACCTACCATAAATGTAGATGTTCGAGTGTATACCCTGCTACAGTCCAGGTTACCCTCCCTCCATCCCATCTGACCTAACTAAAACCTTTCAATACCTTAAAATCTGTTACAACCTTTGTGGTGTATTTGCTTGTAGCTGAAGGGATATTTTGTTTATGCAAAGCTCTTTATTATTGGTACTATCTACTGACCACCATTTGGGGAGGGGGGGCACCTGACATCTGGGGCAAGAAAAACTGAAGAAAATGGCGTCTGATGCCTCTCGTATACCCCTGGCGCACTGATGTCAGGGAAGAAGCGACAGCAACCGACGCCAGACCAAGGCTTTGGAATTCGGGCCGACTGCGGGACCGCCTGACGGCAGGATAACCCAAGTGTGATGACTGCAGCAGGGTATACACTCGAACATCTACATTTATGGTAGGTACAAAACTGTACTTTTTAATCCCAACTCTTCCTTAGTGGAGCTGGGGTGTCATGGATATCAAGGAAAGTACGGCTAAAATCTAGAACTACATCATTGAGAGGAAGGTTTTTGAGTCTGGACCAGTTTATAGATGTGAGCCTATTATTGAATGTTTGGACATTGAAGGAGGAGAGGTTATGACAGTCTGTGTAAAGATGGGCCTTGAGTATATGTAGTGAGTGTCTATTTACAAAGATGGGGAGGTGGTCTTTCAGGGAAGTCTGGGAGTGTGCTGGGTTTTGATATAGGTTTGGATCAGAGGTAAGGATCTAATCAGTGTTGAAACTATAATTGTTTTTTTTATTATAGCAAGTGGGTGTTATGAGTTGGTTGAAACCATTGAGATTTAAGTTAAGGTTTGGGGAGTTGGTTTATATTTTTTGCCAAGCACTGTTGAAGTCACTGAGGATAATTTGTTTCCTAGAGATGTGGAGAGAAATCCAGGAGAGGATGGGTTCTAGAATATGGGTTCTAGAATATGAATTTTATTTATAGGTGGAATATAGATGGCTGCAATGGCAAACTTCTTTTGTGGATTTCGGTGACAGTTTAGAATAAGTAGTTCAGTTGAGTGGAAGTTTTGGACAGCTATCGGTAGGGGGATGAGTTTCTCTGAGTACATTATTGCTGCTACTTCTCATTTTTTGGTGCTCCTGTCTAGACAGTAAATGATGTAGTGGCGGCGTAAGATTTCAGTGTTGGAGATGTGTGGTTTTAACCATGTTTTGGAGAGGGTTAGGATATGTGGACAGTAATGGGCTATACAAGAGTGTAAGTCCGTAATTTTGTTAAAATAGATTTTGAAAGTTTATAGAGTAGATAGTGAGGTGTTTGATAGCAGAGGGGGTGAATGGAGACTGAGTGAATATTTAGTGGTGAGATGAGTGGGGGTGGGAGGAGCTGGAGTGGGGTGGATGTCTCCCCATCAAGTAAAAGGGTTGTAAGTGGGCAGTGTTTGGAAGGATAGCTGTAGTGGTTAAGAAATTTGTATTTGAGTTTGTGTGAGGTAGGGAGTTAGTGTGAATATGTTGAGTTTAAGGAGTTGAGAACTGGAGATAGTAGAGAAGGAGAGATTAAGAAGGGTAGGAGTGTGTCGTTGTTAGGTAAGGGATATGTGTGTGTAGGGGAGGGTTGCAGGTAATTCAGTTCAGCATGATATAAGTTAGGAATGAGAAATAGAAGAGCAGGGGGCTTATGAGGTGGAGTAGAAACATGATTGAGGTGAATAATGAGAAGTTTTTGTGTGTGTGTGTGTGTGTGTGTGTGTGTGTGTGTGTGTGTGTGTGTGTGTGTGTGTGATAGAGGGAAAAAGGAAAAAAAATTGAAGAGTGAAAAATAGTAAGAGGGAGAGAAAATATCAGATGTGAGCTGCTGAAAGTTAGGTGGGTTGATTGTGGAATGCGGGAGAGGTAGTAGGTGGGAAGGAGTTAAGTTGGGGGTGGCGAAGTTGTGCGATTGGGTAGTGGGTTTGTTTGCAAAGTTGGTTAGAGTATAAGTTTGAGAAAAGTGGAGGTGGGTGTGAATGGGGGTAGGATAAGGGACCAGACTCAGCCCGAGCACAGTAAAGGCAAACTGAGTGAGGTAGACCTGAGCTGGGGCTGTGGGGCAACTAGAAGAACAACCTGTTTAAAGGGGGGAAAGAGAGAGTGGAACAGTATGTAATTGCTAAGTTGGACATTACAAATGAATGAAACATAGCAATGGACAAATGGTGGGTAGTGTGCGTGTGTTTAAACATTGAAAGATAGCAATGAAAGATCCCTGGGTAGAAGAGTATGCAGCTTTACTTAATGACAATAATTATTTCTATTTGTTTAGAGACTGCTGGGTAGTGAGTGACAGTTTGGAGGGAGGGTTGCTTTCTGGTGATGTGCAGTCGCCTGCTACAGCAAAATTTAAAATAACAGAAGGGTATTTTAATAAGAAAGAGGTACTGTAGATGTTGCTGTTAGCTTTAGAAGGTCTTTAGCAGGGCCAGTAGTGTGCAAGAGTACAGTGGGAAAGAGCATTGCAGGTACCTAAGAAAAAAACAATATAAATGGTTAGATTAGCAGGGGAGGGGAGAAGAAAATAAGTATGGCAGCAGGTATAATTGCAGCAGTTGTCTGTGACTGTAGGAAGAAAAAAGCAATATGAATGTCTACTAACAGTAGTAGTACATTAACAAACACCAGTGGAGTAGTATATCACACAGGTTAATGCAGCGTGCCAGTACAGTGTTTTGCAGGTCAGAATAAAAAATTTAGGAGTGAGATTTGGGTGAGCTGATAATTGTAGAGCCTCCATTTAAAGTGTGTATTTGTGTACTCAGTGAAGCACAGCATGGAAGCAGAGTCTTATAGCCAGAATATGGACAAGAAAAACTACATCTTAGTCGGTCTTTTAAATGCATGACAGTGTGGTTTCACACCATATCACAGTCTCCTGCTAAACTATTATGACACTTAAAGAAGATGGTCCTGTTCTATAAATCCAGTTAATTTTAATCATTTTACAGAAGCTTTATTTATAAAATGTAGACTGAAGTGCTGCTTTTAAATACTTTTCTTGATTTTTCTGGAATTTTAGGAATGATGGTTTGTGTCCATAAACAGACTGGCTAGTAGCTTTTGACAGAGGGCATTATAGATCACAAGTGCTATTAAGCAGTTCTGAATAGTGTGTACAGGTAAATGTTATAATTTTCTTGTACTACTGTATTCCTGTGGCTCTATCCAGTAAATCCAGGTATTAAGACATTTCTTCACCTGTGCGGTTTTTCTTAGGTTCATAGTTTAATGCTTATCTTTTGGTCCAGTGGACCATGGACCATTTGTAGCTTACCCATGAGATCCCTGTTGGCATGAATAAATTATTACCTAATTTCAATCCCTTTCTATGAGGTCTTGAGGGGCTAGGCTTGTGGAATATTTACAGTTACCCATCCTTTACCAAGAGTTTTTGCCCACTGTTGTTCCTGTTAGCAGTATTTTCTTTAACTTATTTATAATGTTATTCCCATCCTTCAGCAATTTCAGGATTGAATATGTATTAGTAATATTTTTGACATAGTGTGACACATTACATCTTTTAGACCATTTGATTTTTTACCTCAAAGCACCAGTGTGTCCGTGCAGCTACAAAATTCGACAAAGAACCAAAAACACACCCACACCCAGTATTGAGGACAAAGACAACTTGTAGTCTGACTAGTCTTTGTCCTTAGGAATCCAAATAACCCCTGCACGAATGACATGTGCGCGGCCATACACTGTGTCCAACCCAAAAGGATAAAGCCAGCACCTGACTCCTGTGGCGTGTTCAATAGTTTATTACATAGCAAAAAAACAAAAAATATCACAGTACACCAACATGGTTGTACCTGTTTCGGCCACAGCCTTCTTCAGCAACCAAACATGATGCAAAAATTATTAGTACCCAACATGCTATCTCATTTATATCTTGCAGGCTTGGAGCGCCCTCTAGTGTACAAAAGAATAATACAAAGTAAATAATACACATATTGCAGATGCAATTATCTAAATAAAACTCAAATTAAAGTGTAAATGTGAATACGTAGTTTAAGTAGGGATGCATCATAATTGATCATTCAAGCCAGGGGAAAAAAGAGCCCCCAATTTGATGATCCACATTTTTTCTTTGTTAGTCAAAATTTCATGTAAAACATGGGATTGTTTGTTCTGAAGCCTAATATGATCAATAACCATAAAACTAAAAATTCCCGTAGGATGTTTAGAAATGTGCATATACAGAGGCTAGAACCCTTTTTGTTAGTCACTCAGGTGTTCCCCAATCCTTACCTTAAAAGGACGGGACGTTTGTCCAACATAAAATTCTCGACAATTACACTGGGCCAAATAAATAACCCAGGAAGTGCTACAATTAGCAAAAAATAGGACATTATATTCCTGTGGACAATTGTGTGAAGTGAAGCTCTGGGATTTTAACACCCTAGGACAATAGGTACAATGACCACATGGATAACAACCCAATATTGATTGACCAGACAAACTAATTTGTATAGTTGAACGTGAACCCTTTTCATAAACTCTTATAGTGACCGAATAAGGATCCCAAAGACCGCCCTTTCCGAAATTAATAAAGACACCAATCCCCTATATAGCTATTCAGAACATCATCTGATCTTAATAAATGCCAGTGTTTACAAATTATGTTCTTGAAGCTATTAGTATTTCTCCCATAAGTTGTGACTAATCTGAGTGTTTGTGATTTTTGAGAATCCCGAACCCGATATAACAGTAACTCAGATCTATCTTGCTGGTTCGCAAATTGGTTGGCCCTAGTGAGGTCACCCCCTTGATAAACCCATGTTCTTAAACCTGGATACAAGATCACTTTTATAATGGTCGTATGTGGAAGAACTGGAACAAATCCTTTTGACACGAAGAAATTGTGACATTGGGATATTCTTGATGACATGTTGGGGTGGAAGCTTGTAGCATGTAATAGGGTATTGAATTGTGGAAATTTCCTAAATATTTCATTCTCTAGCGTGTCCAAATCAGTTCTTTTAACTAGGACATCCAAGAACATTATTTCAGATCTAGAATAAGTCAACTTAAATTCAATACCCCATATATTACAATTCAGATATTCCAAAAATTCCATAAGGAATTCTATATCTACTCTCCACACCAACCAACAGTCATCAAGATATCTTCTCCATATGTCCATTTCATTTATATAAATGTTGTGACTAGTATCATATATGACCTGTTGTTCCACATATGCCATAAATAAATCTGCATAAATGGGGGCAAAAGATGCCCCCATAGCAGTACCCTGAAGTTGCCAAAAACATCTATCTTTAAAATAGAAGATATTATGAGTCAGGACCTTTTCTGTCATGCAAACAAGAAGCGTATTAAAACCAGGCTGATAAATATTGGCCTTATCCAGCCAATATTGCAGGGCCAAAAGTCCCACCCAATGGGGAATGTTGGTATACAAGGAGGTGACATCCAAGGTGCATAAGAGCCAATCCGATTCCAATTGCATATCTGAAATGATAGAAAGAAACTGGGTTGTGTCCTGAAATCTGAAACGTATAAAAACCAAAAGTGGTTTTAAATATAAAGTGAGAAATTCAGACGAGCTCTGTCAAAGAGCCCCTGCCTAATGCAATCGGTCTGCCGGGCGGTCTTTTGGGATCCTTATGAATTTTTGGCAGAAAAGAAATATACTGCTTTTTGGGATAATCAACCTTCAAATGATAACATACTTCTTTAGTAATAATGCCCTCATCTTCAGCCAAATCTAGAAAGTGGTCGATATCTTGTTTGAATTGCATAGTTGTATCAACATTCATTTCTTGGTAATGGGTGCTATTCCGGAGCTGACGCTCCCCCTCAGCTTCATAGTCCTCCAAGTCCTGAACCACCACAGCTCCCCCCTTGTCCGCAGAGACAATAACAATTTCCTTGTTGTTAATGAGATTATCTAAACATAATCACTGCTGTTTGTCCAAATTGTCCTTCACCATATCCTGTTTATACAGATGTAGATGTAAATCATCAAGGACCGCATTTTGGAATGCTTGTACAGTGGGTAGCATAGGTGGCCTGAACTTGGAGGACCTGAAGCGAAAATTCTTCAGTTCAGAAGCACACACCTCATTCCCCTCAGAACCATGAAAAAAATATTTTAAATTCAAACTACGACAAAAGTTCACCACATCCTGTGCAAAATAATGCTCCTGGACAAAAAAAAAAAAAAGGGCACAAAGCTTAATCCTTTATTCAGCACATCCACTTGCTGTTCAACCAATTCGACAGAAGAAATATTGTTAACATTATTAACTTTGAAATCTAAATTTTGGTCATCGTTTGAAGATCTGGAGCATTTCTCCCCAGGCCTCCGCTGAAAACAGGCTCTGTGGAACCTAGTCGGATATTCCAGGTCAACAAATGTTAAATAAATAAATAAATTTCCCCAAGACCCTTGGCATTTGTGGTGCTTCCTCCCCCCTCATCTCTGGGGCTTGTGCCTAAAGGGATGCCCCTAGCAAAACTTGACTCTAAATTATTCTTTTTAAGAACAGGGGAAACCCCAGTGTGGCCGTCCTCCCAGTCCGTATTAGTTGAAGAATCTTCACTTGATGGCGTTGACTCCCTACTTCTTTTTTTCAAAATAGATTTGGGCCGTGCAGCTCTCAATCTCTTGGGGGTATCTACCGACATGCCAAATTTAATCCTAGGACGCATATCAAAGGGCTTTTCCCCTGTCATAATCACCAACATCTCGGGTGAACTTCTTAATCTTTCTCTCCTTAAGACTTAAATCCAATGCAGACAACTCTTTGCCAAGTTTGTCAATATTATCTTTATAGCACGAAAGTGTAGAAAACCCATCCATTGTTTTACTAGCCACCAGTACACTGGCAGCTTGTTCCTCCACCTTCCTCTCATAAAACCTACTCAAAATATCCACAAAGGTCATAGAAGCTTGTTGTTGGGCTTCTGCCCATTGCGTTAAAAGGCACTCATCCGGCTCAGCCACCATGGGCTGTAACCTAGTTCTTAGTCCTCTTGGAACTATTTTACTACGTTGATATGCCCTGAAAAGCTTTGTGTCAAACATTTTTCCGAAGGGAAATCAGATCCTTAGTTAACTTAACAAAGGCCAATTTATAATCTTGAGTGGGATCCTGGACACCAGGGCCAGCATCAGTATTACCAGAACCCAAGCCAAAAATGCCCAGGTTCTCTGAGTCTGAAGACAGACCCTTAATAAAAGTTGCAAATTCCATCACTGACCAAAACTCACCAAAGGGTCAATAAAAATCCACAAAAATTCTCACTTATTGTGAAATAAATTAGTTTTGCAAACACAATATGTGTTCAACAATCCAAGGGTTGGAAATTCAATATATACTCAAATATAATTCTCCATACTGTCCACAACGTTTATTCATAGGTCATATTTTCAGCACACAATATATGTTCCATATCATGAGCATTGGAAAATGAAGAAAAAAATAATATAATTCACTTCACCAACCCCAGTAGAACCTTGGCCCAAATGGGTACAGTAATAGCCAAAAGCCCCCATGCATCCCCAAATCCAAAGAAAAGGGGGAAAAACATGTCAAGCCCATATTTGTCCACCAAAGCTCAATATCTCGCTACGTAACCAGAATGGGCCAAAACCAATTGTAAACCTGCAGAAGACACTAACAAAGAATATTTGGTCACTGTTACTAGGGCAAAAATTCTATATAATTACCACCATATATCAATAGATGCTTAGTCTGATGTCCTAAAGCTCACCCCACTGAAATAAACATAAATCAACCATATACTAACTACAAATCAGTTGAACCATATGAGACTAAAAATGTCCCTATTCATAACATATCTATGGCCAACTTGATGTCCCATCAATCTGCAGCTTCCCCTGTGAAACTAACTAGTACTACTAAATAACACAAAGGGCGAAACCCATAATCCAGAAATAGAGAGAGAAGGAGGGGGGAGGAAAAGGGGATGAAGACCACACTTATTATCTGCCAGTTATCAAACATCACACTAAAGAATAAGATGAAATACAGTTCCCTTCAAATAAACCATGTTGTTTTTAAGTACCCAAAAAAAGCCAAAGACTACCTTGTCCTATTAGTCAAGCAGACAGCCTAAATTATAGAAAATTAGTCAAGGACAATGTCTAATGAATTAGTAGACCTGAACAAAAGCCAATCTTAAAAGTTATCAGAAAACATTCATGAACGAAACATACATGTTAATATACTCTTATAACATAATATTACAAAGGTAATAAACATAATTAATGTTCAAACCCTCTTCTGATGGCCAAATTCAACATGTCCAACAAGAAACAACTCCAAACGGATTCCATAATTGAAACAACAAAGAAATTTGTCGCTAGAAGATGAAAAATGCCTGTTGCCGATATCCCAAGATCGAATGTTTCACATGTCAAAGTCCAAAACAAAAGACATGGTCACCAAGAGATGAAAAATGACTGTTGCTGGTGTCCCAAACTCAGATAATTCACATATCAATGTCCCAAAACAAAAAAAATTAACTGTATCCATATAATTACCATTGTAAAATACAATTGTCCCACCATGAAAAAAAGTCCAGAACAAGCTTAAAAAATGGGTCCGCTCTGTTCCTCGACCCAAACAATCCAAAACTGATATATAAAAAGTATGTAGTCTCAACTGAAAGTGAAAAATTCACAAATTCAGAAGAAATACAATGAAAAACGAACAGCATCTCAACTCCAAATGGTTGCTAGTATTCACATCCACCCAAACGATCGAGAGCGCCACAAGCCACTACAAACCAAAAACGAGAAGACGCCACACTGGAGAAGCCATCAGCAGGAAACAAAAGACCAAAGGAATCCAAATAACCCCTGCACGAACGACATGTGCACAGCCATACCCAACCCAAAAAAGTCCAACCCAAAAGGATAAAGCCAGCACCCGACTCCTGTGGCATGTTCAGTAGTTTATTACATAGCAAAAAAACAAAAAATATCACAGTACACCAACATGGTTGTACCGGTTTCGGCCACAGCCTTCTTCAGCAACCAAACATGATGCAAAAATTATTAGTACCTAACATGCTATCTCATTTATATCTTGCAGGCTTGGAGCGCCCTCTAGTGTACAAAAGAATAATACAAAGTCTTTGTCCTTAACATTATGTGAGCCTGTGCATTTGATTTTTTACTTTAGATTTTAAAATTGGAAGTACGTTTTTGAAATTCTGTTTGAAAACCATTTTCTTCACCATTTCTGTGTTTGTTTAGTTTTTCTTAAGGCTATTCACTTAAATGAATCTGTATCTCTGACTAGTTTTCTAACTGTTAAACACTGCTAAAACAACAAATGATAACTTTTTATGGGTGCATTGTTTCAGAGAAATTGTCACCCCTTGTGGATTAAGGAGCTGTGTGCAGTATGTTTTGGGGATTTTAAACATGGTGTATAAATTGAGCCATATTCACTTGTTTTCTTGGCACTCATTAAATTTCCTTTGAAGAAAGAGAGTACTTTTTGAAACAAAATTGGTTGTATGGATAACTACATGCAACTTATAAACCATTGGTCAAAAATCATTCCTGTCGAATACTTTTTAAATATAATACACTGGGTGCATTTCTCTGTTAAATAATTTGAATGTTGTATGATTGGTTACCTGCAGGTACAAATCCTTGCCTGACTAGCTTCTTGTGTAGTGGTGCAGAGCATGCTCATGGTGCTGGCCATGAACTAGTGTTCTGACACGAGCTTCATGTGCAGTATGCCCTCATTAAAGAAAGTGTGAACATGTTGTAACAGTGACACATGCCCAGAACCAGACTTTTATGCTAAGGACTGAAATAAAGAAAGAGTGTATAAATAAAATAAACATTTTTATTTCATAAATATTTAGAATCATTTATCAGGACAGGATACAAGCCTGCCATATCAGTGTGTGCAGACTCCGTAAAGCTGTGGCAGAAATTGAAAAATGCAGATTCAGTGTCTTCACTGCACTACATTTTACATCAAGGATTAGGAAGGGTTGGACGGTCATAACCAGTTTGGTAATGTGTTTGAAAAATGGATTCAGTAAATCCCAGCATCAAAGCTTGAAAGGCAAACTCTCGAATCTGATCTGAGAAATCACCTTAACAAATAGTTATTACTGGAACTTTAGCTGGCATATTTAAATGCAGCTTACAGAAAGGAAAAAGTACAGGAGCAAAAAAATTTTACAAGTTTGAAAGCTGCAACACAGTGCAACCACACAGAGAGCAGACAGAAGTGATGTGTCCCCCTAATTAATGAGCATCTTCAGAAGCTGTTATCCACTTCCCTGCCACAGTTCTGTTTTTTATGTGGCAGCTAAATGTGTCTCAATACTTTCATCACTGTTTTCTGGTGGCTGTTGTGTGCTGCAACGTGTGCAACACAGTCGTAGCAGCTTCTGATGCCAGAAGGATACATAGGAAAGTTGAACCTTTGTCAGTTCCGCTGTGTAAGTGGCACAGACCACGTACTGCAGGACGTTTCATAATTCTCCGTTCACAGTTCAGTGTTTAAGCTGCCACTCACTACATATAGCTTCTAGTAATCCATGTGGCACCAAGCAGAAGTCAGAGTATTCTGAAGCAACAGGTACCACACTGAGGGATGAAATAAGAATAAAGATATATATATATATATATATATATATATATATATATATATATATATATATATATATGTATATATATAGATATAGATATAGATATATAGATATATAAAGTATTGTTGAATCTGGTATGTTGCCTTCGACAGGTTTGTCAGACCTTCAGATGCTATAGCAAAAAAAATTATGTAGGCTGTCTCTCTTCAGTGTACCTAAATCAGTAGCAAGTTTATCACACACACACATATATATATATATATATATATATATATATATATATATATATATATGTATATATATATATATATATATATATGTGTATATATATATATATATATATATATATATATATATATATATATATATACAATGAATAATATTGTTAGAAAAGACATGGTGACTTTATAGCAGTACATACAGACATAACATGCACATACATTGTCATATTTTCAGAAACCATGGTACATATTTATAGATATATGCTTGGGAGATGGACTTGTTAATCAGTGAAGAACTCCCATAGTTTCTAAAGAGAATCCATGCAAGTAAATGCAATAGATGATGGAGTGTTATAAACAGTCTCGCCTATATATTCATCTAGACCAAAGTTTCATAGAGTTTAATTCAGTCTTGAGTGTTTTGAGTTAATGTTCCATGTATTATGAGTAGTAATAAAAAAAGGGGGGTAAGATGGGCTTTACTTGCTGAGCTTATCTTCATGAAGATTCAGGGTTTAATATGTCTGGATTACTTGCAGTGTTTGAAAAGAGTTTTGGTAAAATTGGAACATAGGCTTGGTAATCTGAAGGCACAGGTACATATCCAGTGTATTTTACAGTCTGTGACCTGTTGTTGGACACTTTTGTGTTGTAGGTTCCTCATTACACCCCTTTGTTTGATAGCTGGAAGTAGAGCCACATTGAAAATGAGGCATTGCATCTCATTTCAGCTTTTCTGGTAGCACTATACTTTATACCTCAGGTGACCTGTTACTCTCGGAGCATAGGAAACAGAAGCAAGCATTTCTGTCTTTTCTGAATGTTGTTCCTTGTGGTCTGTGTTAATTTTATGTTAATTTATTCTGCAGAATAACAGGAACTCGAAGTCTAGCGGATATAGTTGTGGCAACTCCAGGACGTCTTGTAGATCATATTAATAAAACTCAGGGATTCAGCTTACATCACCTTCGTTTCCTGGTAAGAAAACAAGTGCTGGATACGGAAGTAAGATTGTATATTTGCTGCAGTGTTAGATATGGGATCATTTTATTATACTCCTGCATATATTCACAGGTTCCTAGGTAAGTACTAGGCTAGCGCACTTGCAGGCTATTTAAAGCCCATCAGTTCCTCTTTCAAAGGTAAGAATAAAAGCTTGCAACTGTAGTGAAAACACCTTGGCCATTACACTAATCCCCAACTCCAAATCTGATGATGTGAACCAGATTATTGTATTTCTTTTATAGTAACTGTTGTTCTTAAAATCCATGTCTTGTATATGTGAATACCTGTATTTACACGTTCCACACTACACGTGCGCACATCTACCTGTTCTTGTATATACACCATATAGTATTTTGTTATATATATCTGTGTGTGTTTGTGTGCACCGTCTCATTTCAGTAAAGCATCATGGCTTCTGACCAAGAAAACAGTACAGTGGCAACTCTTTGGACCTTAACCGATGACATACTATGCAATGCAGGCAGTTGGCAACCTAACCAGAGATCTGTTTGTAGACTTGACAAAAGGCTTTGACTTAACAGACTGCCACATTATAGTCCTCAAACTTTTTGAAATTGGGATTAGCCCAGATTCACTAATATGGTTCAGAAACATCATATCAGGTTAAGTACTTCAAAGTCAAAATTGGAACTTCCTATGTAATGAAGCTACTGAAAGCACAGGGGTTCTAGAAGGATCCTATGATGCATTCTTAAAGCACAGGGGTTCTAGAAGGATCCTTTGATACATTCTTAAAGCACAGGGGTTCTAGAAGGATCCTATGATGCATTCTTACACTCCTTATTTTCTTCATACTTATTAATGAGCTTCCATATGACCTTTAGCATCTTCCTCTTGTATGTAGACAGCATGGTAATATCATTCCAGTTTCAATCTCAGTGACATCCAGTCTCAATTTCATATTTGCTCTCCCTCCTTTAGTGTCTAGTAAAGCATAAACTTGTACTTATCCCAAAACAAATATGTGATATTTGGAATTTATCAAAAACTCTCCACAACTCCAAAGGACATCTGGATTTCAGATGTTAACATGACCGATACAGAAACTGTCACCTTCTTTCAAATACCTTGGTGTTTGGCTTGACCAGACCCTCTAATTTCAACTTCATAATGGGGAGCGGGGACTCTCTCCTCTTCTGGACTTACAAAATCTCACCTTACCTTATAGCTGCAGAAGATCAGCTGTAGGAAGAGAAACATTACCAGAAAAATTTGCTGATTTATCTGTAACTCGTGTGGCGTGAGATTCGCTGCCTTATCCTGTTCAAAGCAAAATGGCTTCCCATACAACAGAGAGCAGACCCATTACTGAGGAGGTCAACTCTTTAAACTACTACAGTTTGAAACATTCTTCCATCTAGCAGCCATACTAACTGGAAAAAGCAGCCTTTTACAACCTCAGATGATAGTCGCCAGCTACTATCACAGTTTTCTGACACTCGAATAAAGTTCATCAAAGCAGGCACTCCTTATCCAGCCTAATCACCAATCTGTCAGTCCCTCCTCTTGCACTTAAAAGAACTTCCTCCTACCCCACTTTCAGAATCCAACTAAAACTACAGCCAGTCCTTCTGCTTCCAAAGAAAACACCCCACCCCACTTAAAGTCCTAACTCTTTCTGTTCTCACTCTAATTACAACCCTGTGCTTCCACTTTCATCTTGTTAGCCAGCAACTAACATTCTTTTAATGGTGTACATAATGTTATGACAGTGATTTAAACAGAGTTTTGAATTGCTAAATCAGCATTTCCATATTCTATGCACTAATATTAAATTTGTACCCGATGTCACATATTTCGACAGTGTATATTGTAAAAATAAATTCTTTTGTCTTTCACTGTCTTTCTCCATTATATGCTGACTTTTGTCTTTCTGTATTATATGTTCCTTTATTTTCTTTGTGATGTATTCAGCTAGGCTGTGTGTGACACTGGTCAGTCCTGCTCAGAGCACTACACCTGACTAATCGGAAATAAATTACATGTGTATGTGCATCTGTATCCATGTCTGTACCCACCAGAAATCAGGCCAAAACTAACTCAAAAAATAAACCACCGTGGTGGAATCCAAAAGTAGAAGTTGTACAACAAAATAAAAGAAAAAGGCATAGCTAAAATTAGGACGTTTAACATTAAAGATAAAATCTCTCATCAGACTGAATAGACAGCTATGAAGAGTAATTAAACTGTGTCTAGTGTTTTAAAGGCAGCATACAACAGTTTGCCAAACTGCTAGTAAATGTAGCCACATTCATGGAACCAGGACATAAAGCAAATCCCCTGGCCACAAATTCAATTCCAACTTTAACCCTGTCTCACCCCCAGCCACCTCTGAGGAAATGCCGTTTAACATAACTCCTCCAGCTGTTAGTAGTGAGCAGGTCTTGGATGCAGTTTTTAAGGCCAAGAAGACATTTGATAACCCTGATAATATCCCAGGATGCCTCCCAAATAGCCTGAAATATGACCTGTCAGGGCCACTGGAGTCGGCATTCAACCACAGCCTCTGCTCAAACTTCTTGCCATGCAATGGAAGATTGCAGCTGTCATCCTGTGCACAAGGGTAGACAGTCAGTCGATCCCAGGAACTGCAGACCCATTAGTTTGACTAGTCTCATCTGCAAAACCAGTGGAAAGAATTGTAATGGAAATGATTAACAATGACATAGGAAGCCTTCAGACACTAGACCTAGCCCAGTTTGGTTTTGTCAAAAGCAGGTCATGACTACTGAACCTGGTGGATTTCTTTGAAAAGGTCACCAAGGCAATGGATGAGGAAAAAATGGTGCATACTGCCTGCCTTGACCTAGCTAAAGCATTTGAGAGAATACCACACTTGGACATTGTTAACAAACTCACAGAATTGGGCATAAATACATCCTAACCTGCTGGATAACCAGCTGTCTCACAGACAGAACCCAGGAAGTTAGGACAGGAGATACCACCTCCACAAAGAGGCCAGTCACCACTAGAGTCCCAAGGGCTCTTTGCTGGACCCACTCCTCTTTGGCATCTATATTTGGGAAGTTAAGGCCCATGCCAAGGACTTCTGGCTTACCAGGCTTGTAGATGATTGCTATGAGTGCAAAGAAAGATTATTGGATATTCTAATAAAGAATAAGAATGAATTGATATGATTGGTTGAGAAGTCAATTGATTTTAAACCTTATTGGTTAGTTTTTAGTATAAATATTAAGCATTGCTACCAAAAGATAATGATCTGAAGAAGGCTAAACAGCTGAAAGCGCTTATCGTTTTATCACTATGGAATTTTAATGCTGTTTTTACTTTTCTCATTAAATTTGTTTGCTGTTTGACACAGGACTTTATCATGGTGGATTCTTGCTGTGGTGGAATACCAGAGGTGGTCTTCTTTGTTCTCTAGTAGGGACGTGGCTTCTAGAGCCATGGAAGTCATTGTGCCCATGTAGTCGGCCCTCCTCAGACCCATCATGAGTATAACTTCTCCTTCAGTATGTTTCGGACCAAACACATGCAACAGATGGAACATTAAAAATGTTTCGGACCAAACACATGCAACAGATGGAACATTAAAAACGTTTCCTGCAAAAAGAATACAAGGAGTTCATGGGTTGGTACTAGGCTATCGGCCCTAGGGCTTATACAAGCCTAGCCATAACAATTCCCTGGCTATTTCTTCCCACAGTATTTACTTCCCTGGACCCCTGTCTAGCAAGGGACTGACGTGATCCCTGGGGTAAATTTCCTATCTCCCATCCAGTCATCAAGGTTCCTTTTGAAGAGGGCCAAAGAGGCGTTCTGCTTGACATATATGGGCAGTCTGTTCCAGAGTGTGGGGAGTGTCTGGGTCAGGAACCTATCCCTGTAAACACAATGTCTTATGCGGTTCACTTCAAAGCCCCATCTCTGTACTCTGCTTACTACAGACTGCTGGGGGGCGATTTATTACTGACATACAAGGCATCCTTGGATTCCAGTCTGATGGACCTTTTGCATATCCATAAAATGAACAGCACCAGAACTACTAGATCTAAGGATGTAAATTGTGGTTGCAACTTAAATAGGACTTGTTGGAGGTACAGGTATAAATATCTGAGAATCCATAATCTCTGGAATAGGCCTCTAATCCATGTGAAGCGGAGTCATTTTCTAACCTGTTCAGGTACATCCTGGACCAGTGGATGGGAATTCAGAAAGTCACCCCCCCGGTCTGACACCAGCGGCTCTGGTGGACAGAGGCAACAGTTAAATTACCTATTAAAATAACCTCTAAGACACTAACTCGTGGGATACATTTGGGTTGCATGGCTAGGCTTATAAAGACTCCTGTGGTTGTTAGGTTCATAGGTGTATACTAGGTTATGAGCCTGTGCGTATGTATATATGCGCATACAGACAAGTATATAGATAGACATCTATAGATATCGATATATGTGTCTATATCTATAAAAGTGGATGTATGCATGTATATGTTTAATGTCTTAATGTCTGTATATAGTATAGAATGTATAAGCATATATGCATCTATACAGTTCCATTTATGTGTAAAAAAAATATATATATATATATATGTGTATATATATATATATATATATATATATATATATATATATATATATTTATATTTATATATATATATATATATATATATATATTTATATATTTATATGTGTGTGTATGTGTATATATATATATAAAATATGTGTATATATATATATATATATATATATATATATATATATATATATATATGTATATATATAGGTATATATATATATATATATATATATATATATATATATATATATATATATATATATATATATATATATATATATATATATATATATATATATATATATATATATATATATATATATATATATATATATATATATATATATAGATATATATGTACATATATATATATATATATATATATATATATATATATATATATATATATATATATATATATATATATATATATATATATATATATATATATATATATATATATATATACGTAATGTGACCTATAACTTGCACAGTTCAGTTGGGAAAAAAATATAAACAATAAAAAAGCACAGTAAGCTGGTTGCATAAATGTGCACACCCTTAAACTAATACTTAGTTGAAGCACCTTTTGATGTAATTACAGCATTCAGTCGTCTTGGGTAGGAGTCTGTCAGCATGACACATCTTGACTTGGCAATATTTGCCCACTCTTCATCACAAAAGCGCTCCAAGTCTGTCATATTGCAATGGCATCTCTTGTGCACAGCCCTCTTTGAGTTCACCCCACAGATTTTCTGTTGGATTTAGGTCGGGGCTCTGGCTGGGGCATTTTAAAACTTTCATTTTCTTCTGGTGAAGTCATTCTTTTGTGGATTTGGATGTATGCTTGGGGTCATTGTAGTGTTGAAAGGTGAAATTCCTCTTCATCTTCAGCTTTCTAGCAGACGCCTGAATGTTTTGGGCCAAAAGTCACTGGTATTTGGCACTGTTCATAATTCCCTCCACCTTGACTAAAGCCCCAGTTCTAGCTGAAGAAAAGCAACCCCAAAACATTACACTGCCACCCCCAATGAACACTGTGGAGATTGTGTTATTTTGGTGATGTGAAGTGTTTTTTCTGCCAAACGTACTTTTTGGAATTTTGGCCAGAAAGTTCAGCCTTGGTCTCTTCAGATCATAACACATTTTCCCACGTGCTTTTGGGAGACTTGGTGTATTGTTTTGCAAATCTTAGCCTGAGCATGGATGTTTTTCTGTGTAAGTAAATGCTTCTGTCTTGCAAACCTACCGCATAGTCCAGACATGTGGAGACAATGGGAGATTGTTGTCACATGTAGTACACAACCAGCACTTGCCAGAAATTCCTGCAGCTCCTTCAGTGCTGCTGTAGGTCTCTTGGCAGCCTCCCTGGCCATTTTTCATCTGGTCTTTTCATCAATTTTGGAGGGATGTCCATTTCTTTGCAGCGTCACCGTTGTCCCATATTTTCTCCACTTTTTGATGATTTTCTTCACTGTGTTCCATGGTATATCCAATGCTGTGGAAATTTTTTGTACGCTTCTCCTGATACCATTCAACATTGAGATCCCTTTGATGGTTTGTAAGCTCTCTCCAAACCATGGCTTTTGCTGTAACAGGCAACTGAGTAAATTTATTTTTATTTATTTATTTATTTTTTTAACATTTTTTAACCTGGAAAGTCTGACTTGGAACGAGCCAATTTTCAGCAGAGACCCAGGGTGAAACGCTACAAAAGCATGTCTTTGTAATGCGATAGGAAATCGGAGCACAGTGAGGAAACCCACACGAACGCAGAGAGGACATGCATACTCCTCACAGAAGGCACCCCAGCCGAGAATCGTACCGGAGAACCTCTTGCTGTGAGGCAACAACGCTACCGCTGCACCATCCAAATGCCAGTAAAATCCTACTAGGACAGCTGAACTTTATTTGGGGTTAATCAGAATCTCTTTAATTGATGGCAGATGTGTACCCAAGAATACTGAATGCTGTAATTAAATCAAAAGGTGCTTCAACAAAGTATTAGTTTTAAAGGTGTGCACACTTATGCAACCACCTTATTGTACGTTTTTTATTGTTTATTTTTCTCCTAACAGATTTGTTCATTTTTCAGTTGAATTGTACAAGTTGTAGGTCATATTAAATGTGGGAAATGTCTTGAAATGATTTATTGTGGTCTCATTTTTTTATATCACAAAAAACTGGCATTTTAACAGGGGTGTGTAACATGTTTTATATCCTCTGTGTGTGTGTGAGTGTGTATAGATATATAATACACATACACACACGTATATATAAAATGTGTATGTAGACACACGTATGTTTCATATATGTATGCACTTGTTTTATTATGTTTGTATGTGTGGGGGATGTCTGTATGTGAGTAGTATATGTAGATAGACCCATGCATATATATGTTTGTTACATATGTATCGTCATCACCCTCCTCTTTCCCATTTCTACATGGGGTTGAGGTGTTGGTTCAACTATTGCCACCTGTCTCGATTCAGTGCTACTCTCCTGACTGCCACCTATGTTCTCTCACACGGTCAGTCTGTTTCTTTAGTGGGCGCCCTCATTTCCTCTTGTCACTTTCTTGTCTTACTCAAGTTGTCTTCACATGTCTACTACTTTTCTGCCCATGTGGCCGGACTACTGTAATCTGTTCTCTTTGCCTTCTCTGCCGTTGGAACTAGTTGTGTCTTTGCTCTGATGTCTTTATTTCTTCATCTGTCCCACAGTGTTGCCTCCTACCACCCATCTCTGGCACTCAAGTTCCTTCATTGCTAGCTTTCTCATTGACTCTGACTTCACTACTCATGTTTCAGTACCATACAGTAGTACTGGTTGCACCATTGTTTTGTACATTTTACTTTTCACTTTCTTTGGCCTTCTGTCGTACACTGGCTGCAGCCCCTTTGATTTTCACTTTGACTTCCTCATTCAGACTTGCATTCTCCTCGACCACTCCTCCTGGGTACTTGAAGCTGTTAACCTGTTCCACTTTTTCCCTCTCTCTCAAGTCTCTTCTTCTTCTGATTTCCCCATTTGCTGCCATTACATTTTTCTTGTCTGCACTCAGTTTCATCCTGTATGCCTTCAGCAAATGATAAAGGAATGGAGTGCAGAACTGAAGTTCTTGTTTAGAGTCTGCCTGCAGTGCCACATTGTCTGCGTACCGCAACTTTTGTGATTTGTCTCCTGCGATCTGTTTTCTAATGTAGTCCATCACCAATATGAACAGTGGAATCAGAGCTGAACCCTGTTACACACCCCATTCCCAGTGGGAACTCCTGTGAGTCTGAATATTATCTGTGCTTGAATCACTGGGTCCTTGTACATAGCCTGCACTAATTCTACCAGTGTTTGAGTATTTGCCAGTCATTCATTCCTAAGACCCTTAGAAGTAGGCTTTTGTCAAAAACAAGGTGACTGCATGTTTTTAGTAAAAGACCTATTTCACATTGGCTGAAGCCATTCAAAGTATAACCAATGTTATTCAAAGCATCTCAGAGTGTGCAAAGTGTGTGCTTATTACAGAGAAATTATTTAAGAGAGTTTACTGTGTGCAAGATACAATTATATTTCAAAGTGCAGTCAAAACACAGCCATTTTGAAGAGTTTCTTGTGCTGTATACAGTGTATTTGCAGAGTGCCACCATTCGAAGTGTTTTACACTCTACAGCTTTTTTGAAAAGTTCTTGTGCTGTGTACAATTTATTCGCAAAGTGTATTCCATTTCAAAGTGTTTGTTACTGTGAGCTTCTGCTGTGTGCAGTTTATTCGCAAAGTACAGTCATTTCAAAGTGTTTCTTACACTGATGAGTGGTTTTGCAGAGTACAGTGATTTTTAGGTATTCTTGTGCTACGAAGACTTGTTTGGCAAAGTGCAGTTATTTCAAAGAGTTTGTGCTATTGGGCATAATTACAAGTTGTGGCATAAAATTTTGGCATATATTTGTGTGTATGTTCATACAAGCACATTCACCACTGTGTATTGATATGGGAGAGGCATTTTTGCTGACCTAGTCCATCTGTGTTTGATCATAATATTGCAAAGAATTGGAGAGTACTCAAGCAGGAATACGATATTTTCATACAAGCAGCTTTTTCCGACAAAGATGCATGTACGAGGGCATTCATTTTGCTTAACTTAGCTGGGTCAGAGGCCATTGAGAGAGAGAGCATTCATTTGTGTATGCACCAGCAATATATACAGGAGATGGGGAAAACTGCCATATTGTTGTACCAACTGAGTCAAGGGAAGACCCTGAGTGTCTGAAATGCAAATTTAGAGAAATGTGGAACCCCCAGACAGATGTTACATTAGAGAGGCATTTATTTTATACAAGAGACCAAATGCCAGGTGAAACTTTTGCAGTTTCTATCACTGACTTGAGAAATAAGGGTAAAACGTGCAGATTTGGTGAATTGAAAGAGGAGTTAATAAAGGGCAGGCTTGTGTGTGGTGATAATGCTGCAGTGAGAAATATTTTGCTTCGTGGCAGTGATTTAATGTTGAGCAAAGCCGTAGAGCTTTGCCAACTCCATTAGCTCTCAAAAAGGCACACAAGTATGCTTGCAAGTTTTGTAAATCAAGCAAGCCTCGTACAGTTATTAGGATAGATCACTCGAAAAAGCAAGTTGACCATATAGAAAGTTGCAACCCTACTTTCTGTGTAGATGGTGTGTCAGTAGTCGGCGAAAAGGTTAATGCAGTAGATTTAATGGCAAAAAATGTGTTTGTACTGTCCTGATCAATGGCAAGCCCACAGAGCTCAAAGAAGACACTGGTTCTAAATGTAATGTGATGTCAGCAGAAACATTTGCTAGAGTGAGAGCTGGTGAGCACCTTAATTTGGCCAATTGTGGGAAGCTTATTGCCTATGGCGGTGAAGAGATTCAAACCGAAGGCTTAGCAGTGCTTTCATGCTATTTAGCTGGTTACAGTTACAGCTTGTAGTTTTATGTAGTCCGAAGACCTGTGCAGTCATTATCAGGTCTCGGAGACAGTTTGAGAATGAAACTGCTTTCTTTTACCAAAGCAGTACATCATATAAGCACATGTCCCAGTTCCAGCTTCACTGATGCTATTTTCTCAGAATATGCTGATGTTTTCAATTACAATTTTGGCAAACTTTCAGTTGTGTACTCCATGAAAGTAGACCCAGAGGTCAGTCCAGTGGTCAGACCAGCAAGAAGAGTTCCAACAGCTGTACAGGACAAAGTCAAAGTCCAGTTAGACAAATTGGTGCAGCAAGGTGTGATTAGTTCAGTCGCAGAACCAACTGAGTGGGTGTCTTTCAAGGTAGCTGCTCATAAGAAAAGCCCTAATGAAATCAGAATATGCATTAATCCAAGACTTGAACAAGGCATTAAAAAGATTTCATCATCCTATTCATGCAGTCAGAGGTAGCATGTCAAATGCCACTGTTTTGTCTGTCTTAGATGCAGAGAGTTAATTTTGGCAAGTAATGCTTGATTGCAGATCTTCACTACTGACTACATTCAGTACCCCATTTGGTAGATACAGATTCCTCAGGATGGATGCCTTTTGGAATAAATTCTGCCAGTGAAGTCTTTCAGCTTGCAGTGGACCAATTATTTTCAGGCTGTGTGTTATGATTTATTGGTTTGAGGCAATGGTGAAGCCAGAACATGACAGAAGCCTCAGGAAAGTTCTGGACTGAGCGTGTGAAGTGAACTTAAAGCTCAGTCCTCTGAAATGTAAATTCAGACTGCCAGAAGTTACTTATGTAGGTCATTTGTTTACCAGTACTGGTTTAAGACCAGGCCCTTCCAAACAAGTAGCCATTTTTGAGATGCCAGCCCCACACAATATCCAAGCCTTCCAGTGTTTTCTTGGTATGGTTAACTATTTGGGCAAATTTATGTCTAACTTTAGTGAGTTATCAGCGCCTTTATGATAGCTGACACGCAAAAATGTTGCCTGGTCATGGTTGGAACAACACGAGAGAGCATTTGATAACCTCAAACAGCAAATTGCCAACCTGCCTACATTGAGATACTATGATGTCTAAATACCAGTAGTTCTTTCTGTGATACTTCACAGTTCGCTCTTGGTGCAGTTATTCTTCAGGAGGACAAACCTGTTGCCTGTGCATCTAGAACTCTTACCCAAATTGAGAAGGAACTTTTGCCAGTTGTGTTTGCTTATTTGATGCTCCATGATTATATCTATGGAAGAACTATCCAAATAGAAACTGATCAACAGCCTCTAGTCACTGTGCCTATGCATGCAGCTTCAGCAAGACTATAAAGAGTGATGCTCAGATTACAGAAGTACAATTGCAAAATGGTTTCTACTAAAGGCAAACTTTATCTGGTTGATAAGACTTTGTAGCGGTTCAGGAACTCTGCAGCAGCACCACTCGGCTGGTCAGATACACATAGAAGAAATAGAACACCCACATAATAATAATACACAGAACTTCTGGTCAGGCACCAGTCTAAAAAAGTCTTTAATGACTGAAAACAAAGGGGTTAGCACTTTACTGCCACCCAAGGCAGACTGAGGTTCTGAAGAAGTCTGCCTTAGTGTAGATGAAAGTGCTAAACCTTTGTTTTGTGTCATTAAAACGGAGTTTTTAGACTGGCGCCTGACTAGAAGTTCTTTATTATTATCATTGACTGGTGTTCGTTTTGAGTGTGAACCTTGGACATCACAGTGGTATTTCTGCAGAGTTCCTGGTGTTGTCTGTTCGATGCACTAGGTTCCTTCTTTTCGTGTTATTTATCTGGTTGATACCTTATCCAGATAACCCAGAAATACCACGGAACAGCTTGATCCAGAGAGGCTTGACTTTGATGTCATGGAAGTACATAATTTGTATACCACGAGATGAGCTCAGACATCATACAAAAACTGATCCAGTTTTACAAAAGCTCAACCACTTCATCAATGTTGAATGGCCGTCAAAGCAATCCTGTGTACCGTCAGTACAACCTTGTTTTCCATACAGAGATGAGATGCTGGTGGAAGATGGTATCATTTACAAAGATCCAAAGGTTATTATTCCTACTTCTTACAATGTGAATATATTCAGATTTTGCATCGTGCCTACCCAGGTTTTGATTCTACAAAATGGGTGAGAGGACTAGTATTTTGGCCTTTTCTATCAAAGGACATTTAAAAGTGCTTTCTTCTTGTTCCGTATACAACAGTACTAACTCATTCCCTCCAGTACAGCCCTTTGGAGTGTGTACCTTTAACTCCCAGTGGGTGTGGCTTCAGCCTTAGAGTTCTAACAAACAGTCATTGACAGAGGCCATATAGCAATACAGTTGTGTTTGCCATCATGTATGCTTCAAGATAAAATATTCTGATACCTTGTATGTAACATGGTTCTGGAATTATTAATGCAAATATGAACTGGCAATATTTGACGCCTAGAGGCGCAGTAGGCAGTAACTGCAGAAACGCCTGGAGACATCACTCGGCTGTAATGAGCTAAACTGCATTTGCAGAAAGAGCCACTTCACCTAAGCCAAATTCCTTAAAAGCCTTTGTCAGTAGTAGCTGCTGACACATTCGAGTGGCACAATCAGCATTACTTAGTGTTGGTCGACTCTTATTTGAACTGGTTTGAAATATATTTGCTACCTAACCTAACATCCAGTGCTGTTATTACTAAGATGAAATGTCATTTCTCAGTCCATGGTAGTTCTCTCTGACAAAGATACTCAGTTTACCAGTCATTTGTTTCAGAAATTTGCAGAAGAGTGGGACTTTATCTATGTTACTAGTAGTCCTGAATACCCACAGTCAAGCGGCCTTGCTGAACATGCAGTACAAAGTGCAAAGCAATTACTAGAGAGGTCAAAGCATGACATTACTGATATCTTCTTGAATTTGCTTAATCTCAGAAATATACCCTGTAGCACCCTACTTGGCTCACCTGCTCAGACCCTTCTATCTAAGCAAACCAGAACAACCTTGCCTATCAGTTGTAATTTGTTGGTGCCTAATGCTAAGAACAGCAAAGCAATTAAAGCCGAACTTTTCAAGAAGCATTCCTTTCAGGAGTCCAGCTATGATAAAACGAGCATATTTCTTCGTCTGTTAAGAGGAGGAGAGACTGTGAGGATGCAAACAGCGAAAGGCTTCCATCAAATTGGTCAAGTGAGAGGTATAGGTGCCAAGCTGAGATCCTACTTCGTGGAATCTGAAGCTATAGACTACAGGAGAAACCATAGACATCTTTCTGCATTAGAAACAATATCGCAGCATCGTACCTGTGATAGACTCTTGATCTCGGAGCAACCCTGGCAGTGTTCATACCGAAGAACAATGTCACACTGTCCATTCCCATTCCTGATGAAGTCCCCAAAGTTGAACATTCCTTGAATATGGTCGCTGTTGCTAGATTCAATTTTGACTTTTATTTTACATGATCAGGTTGTATTTCCAGATCTAGAGCAAAATACACAGCAACCTGGACATGATTATTTTGTATCTAATTTTGTATGATTGCATGTCATAGAATTAGTTCTGTATAATTGCATGTCATTGAATATCGTCATTTAGCAGATGACCTGTTTCTCAAAGAGGGAGGATGTAGAACAGTATATGTGTATGTAACTTTAAGAAGCATTTCCAGATGTAAACATATGCATATAAATAGTGAGCACGTGTAGGCAGCAATGCCATTTTGAGAGAACAGCAGAGTGTTAACATGTATGAGTGTGCTAGTCAGTCTGTTTATTCAAGTTTGTTACAAAGCCAAATTCCTGATGTTTGTGTGTAATAAAGCTACTTGAACAGAACTCACAACTGCTTTTCTATTTTATTCTGACCAGATGAGAGACACCCAGGTTCCAGAGGAATTTTCCCTCCAAGCCTGTCTTTGTTCACAGCCATTCTCATCACCAACAAAGCAAAACTTGTAGGGGAGGTAAGAGAGAACTGAAGATTAGGGCTCCTCAGGCCACCACCCCAATAAAAACGCTTTCTGGACAGAGCAGGGAGTATGTGACTAACCTGGAAAATGTACCCTCTTCCCCTGCATCTCAAATGCTGTCAAGACAGGACAAATCATTACCCAAGACGGTTGGTCCTTTCCATAATCAAAAAAGGATACTTCAAGGTTTGGCACTCCACTTCCACCTTTCGGGCATTCCACAACCACTCAAGAGAATGACTTCATGTCTTCCCAGATCCCCACTCGGATTTGTAGCAGCAGGGCTCCTTGTACCTGCAGAGGTAAAGGATTTTATTCAAGAATGTTCCTAATGCCCAGAAAGGATGGTCTCCGGAGGCCAGTCCTAGACATCTCAACAAGATTCCCTCCTTTAGAATGTTAACTCTACAACCCCTTTTTCCTCTGTTTCTCCCACAGGTAGTCATGGCCTTTCTAGACATAAGATGCCTATCTCCACACTCCCCTTCTTCCCAGGTACAGGAAATTTTTACATTTATTGTGGGTTCCTGGCATTTTCAGTTCTCTGCATTGCCCTTTGGCCTCCCTGCAGCCCTAGAAGTTTTCACAAAATATTTGGCTCCAGTGATTGCTCACTGCAGGCTCCAGGGTATTTCTCCTACTTGGATGACCTGCTGTTAAAGGCCCTGAATCCTTGGGTTCAACAGAACCTACAGACTATAATTACTCTCCTGGGATATCGGGGATTCACAATAAACTTCAGAAAAAAATCAACCCTCATCACATCCCAAGACCACATTTTTCTGGGCTGCTGAATCCAAACAGACATGAGTGTCTCTGCCACCCTAAAAGGCAGAAGACCTTCGGGCCTTCTTTCAGTCTCGCCTCCCATTAAACATTGTCATGGCCAGGGAATTCCTCAAGGTACAAGGTTTTATGATTTCATCCAATACCCATGGTACCCCTGGCAAGGCTGCACGAGGAAATTCCAGTTGTTCCTCAGATCTTTGTGGACTCAACACTCATCCACTAGAATACCTCATTTCCCTCATCCCATGCTTGAAGAGGGAACTTCTCTGGTGGACCCAGCAGGTAAAAATAAGCCCAGGACTTACCTGTGCATCCTCTAGACCCAGTCCAAGAACTTTACACAGATGCATCAGGCATTGGCTGGGGTGCAGCCCTGGGCAAATTTACAGTCCAAGGAAGAAGGTGGTCCCTCTCACAGAAAAGGGAACACCTCAACATAAGGGAGATGCAGGCATTGCCCCTAGCCTTACAAACCTTCCATTCCCTCTTTAGTCCAGATGCACTAAAGCTGCTCACCGACAACATTGTTGTACTCTGGTATGTGAACAAGCTAGAGGGAACCAGATCCTACCTCTTGTGTAGTCTGGCTCTCCTAGTGTGGGAATTCCTGGATCAACACAACATGACAGTCCAGGCTGTGTGCATTCCTTCCAACAGGAATCTTGTGGTAGAGACTCTGAGCAGGGCCTAGACCCAATCCCATGAATGAATGCTTCACATGGATTTATTACTGGACATAGTCCACAAATGAGGTACTCCACACAGACTTATTTGCCTCCCCCCATGAATAGACAACTTCCAGAATTCTGTGCCAGAGTCCTAAGTCCTCTGGCTTGGAAAGTGGATGCCTTGTCGTTCTTGTGGTAGGGGATGTTCCCGTATGCATTTCCTCCCCTTCCTCTAATGCCAAAGGTCCTGCTCAGAATCAGGCAGGATCAAACAAAAATATTGCTGGTGACTCCCTTTTGGCCAAGACAGCATTGGTTCCCTGTTTTCCTGCAGTTAGCCAAGGGCCATCAACACAAGTTACCTCACAGAGTGGACCTCCCCACACATAATTAGAAAATCCTTTGTACAGCCACACCTGTCAACACTACAGCTGACACTCTGGATGGTAGAATTTCCGTCAGACACCTTTTCTCTGAGGACATGCTCAGGGTTTTGCAGGAGGCCAGAAAACCCAACACTAGAAAGTCTTACATTTCCAAATGGAAGAGGTTTTCACTATGGTGTCTCTCTAAGAACCAAGCCTCTCTGGCAGGGGAATACCACTAGTTCTGAAATGTTTGTATGAGCTGCTCTCAGCTGGCCTGGCTTATTCATTAATTAAAGCTCACGCCAGCTATTTCTGCATGTCTGCCTTTATCTCTTCTGGCATCCAGGTTTGAGGTACAACAGTTCCTTAAAAGTGTCCTCCACATTAGTCCTCCAACAAACCTGTTCTTCCTACTTGGGATCTTACTTTTGTTCTAGAGAAGTTGACAATCCCCCTTTTGAACCCACTGCTTCAGCCTCCCTCAAATATTGCTCGTTGAAAACTGTTGCTAGTAGCTCTGACTTCATCTAGCAGGCTGTCAGAACTCCAAGCCCTGATGGCTGTTCCCTCCCTTCTTGGTCTTGGACAGGGTATCCCTGAAAACAAGCCTTTTCTTTATAACCAAGGTGATTAATGAGCTATCCCTTAACTAATCTATTCCACTACTGACCTGCTTCCCCTGTCCACAAAATCACAGTGAGTTTTCTCTACTCCCTCGATGTTCACAGGCAACTGAGATTACCTAGACAAGACAAAAACCCTCAGGAAATCAGACCACCTTTTCATTAATTTTCACCCCAAGGCTCTGGGTCTTCCTGCATCCAAGCAGTGGATTTCCAAAACCCTCTCCTTTTGTTACACTCACCATGGAAAGGATCTTGCTTCACCTGTGATAGCCCATTTTACCAGAGCTATGGCTTCATCAAAGACCTTCTTCAAAGGATTGGATAACATTGCTGTCCTGGAAGCAGCCACCTGGTCTGCTGTTTCATACCTTTACCAAGCACTACAAGCTGGATGCTCTCTCTGGAGCTAAAACTGGCTTTGTCAAAGCCATTTTACATGGCTTCATAGAGGGTTCTTCTGCTCCTTCCTCCTCTCTCCTCCCTTCCCTCGAGCTCTGGCATTCTCCCTCAAGTAAAGAATACTGCAGCAAGTGAATGGAAGGACTTCCCAAAGTTATTTTATCATAACCATAGATGTCCTCCTCTTCACTACTGCAGTATTCTATTCCTCCCACCTTTCCCCACTGGTCTCTTGTCTTTTCCTGGATGCATTGACTACTCATATCCTTAGCCTGGCTTTCCTCCTGGAGCATTCAGATGTTTATCGTGTTTCACTGTTGCAGTCCTTACAAATGGGTTATCCGGCTCCCAGTAGCCCGCAGTCAGCCAGAATACCAAAGTCCTTGGTATATGACGTCGGCTGCCTCCAGTTTAAGCCCGATGTCAGGACGTCAAGTACAAAGGCAGGCAGCCGATGTCATTTCCTCAGTCTTTCTTGCCACGGAGCCCAAAGCAGAAGCAGTTTGCATGCTTGCCGGTTGGCCGATTACCTTCTTTTTGTATTCCGGCTTATAAAGTTGAAGACATCCTCCGATAAAGTACCCCGTTGGGGACCCTTTTTTCTTGCTTTAATGAATATCAGAGAAAGTTAATAACTATCTTGCCTGTGGAAAACAGATTCCGCATCGTGATTTTCATTCTTACTGTATTATTTGTTTGGGCCTTGAGCGCGACGTCCCTAATTGTGAACTCTGTGCTTCTTTCAACCCACGTACCATATGCCATAGAGCTAGGATTTTATATTAACACTTTGGAGTTTGGTGTCTTCTGGTCTCTCGACTTCGGATGTTCCTAAGAAGCGCAAGGATAAGGACCGCGACAGACTTAGGGTCAGACTAACTGATGGCATCCCATTTAAGTTGGTTGTCTCAACAAATGTTAAATAAATAAAAAATAATAAAATAAATTGTCGGTCCAGCGGCAGCTAGTGAGGTGCTTTCTTTGCCCCTGCAGTCCATGGATGTTCAGCAGCAGGCGTCTGCGGAGACTTTTTCTGAGTCCTCCATTCTGCAGGCTTCTACTATTTCTTCGGACCCTCCACCAGTTTCTGCCTCTGATGGATCCGGAGCCGCTAAACAGGCACCGGCTTCTGAGGCCTCTTTCCTCTGCCCGGAGACGTCTGTTCACACTCCTGCGGTAGCTAGGCCTCCCGATTTCCTCCAGTTTTCTAGCAGACCTCCCAGCTGAAAGCCTACTTCTAAGCAGGCGCCGGCCTCCCCTCAAATGCCTCAGGCTCAGATGGTTAAGATAGCTATTGATCTCTTGACTCTGCTCTCAGCCACCTCCTTCTAAGAGGTCTAGGGAATTGTCCCCAGAAGTTTTGTCTGCCTCAGATTCAGAGGTTTCTAGCACCTCTGCTGAAGAAGGGCATTTTCAGCTTTTTTTCTGGTTTTGAGGATTCTGATGCTGAAGACTCTATCCCCCCCCCCCCCCCCCAAAAGAAGATTTTTCCTTTGGGGTTACTCTGACTACTCTTAGGGAGCATTTTAAATGGAAAAGTCAGGACTACCCTCAGTCTAAGAAGCGGATTAGGGAGTTCTTGGACTTGCCTCAGCATAAACCTTTGGCTATCCCCTCCCGTTTTGGAAGTTGTTGATTGATGTTTTCATGGAGGATTCTTTGACTCCTAAGTCTGTCCCTCCTGCTCCCAGAAAGCCTGACTGGTATTATAGAGTTCCTGATTCTCATCAGTTCCTTTTCAAGAATCCTACTGCTGATCCAGAGATTATTTCTCAGGGCCCTAAGGGTGTTAAAGCCACGGTTGCTAAAAATCTTGTTCTTTCTGACAGGGAATCTAGGGCCTTAGGTGGGGTAAAAAGGTTTATACCTCTTCCACCCTGGCTATTAGGTCTGTTAATTGTCTCTTTCATATGCTTAAGTATCAGCAGCATACTTTGGAGGCCATTAAGGCTACAATTGCTGCAGTTCCTTCCCTGATGGAGAGTAAGGACATGTAAGACTTATTGACTTCTGCCACTCTCTTGTTACTAAACACTCTCTACATTGTGGTTTTGACACTTTGGAGGCTTCTTGCAGAGCAGCTGCCACTGGTTCTGTTATTAGAAGACCTGCTTGGCTCAGGGAATAGCCCCTTATTGAACCTGTAAAATCTAAATTACTGGATGTGCCCTTGCACAAGGACAATCTTTTTGGAAGCAAAGCAGAAGAGGTGTTGAAGTTGGAGGATAAGGCTAAATCTATGCAAACTGTTAAGGATTTTCTGCAAGTTCAGCCTCCTCATTTTAGCAGACATTACCCTTTTAAGAGTTGGACTTTTCCTGACCCTAGTAAACAGGGTCGCACTAGATCTAAGGGTTACTGGTCTTCCAGGGGACAGACTTCCACCTCTCAAAAGGCTAAACACTGGCATGCTTCAAAATCAGGGAGTTCTAAGCAGACTTCCCAAGGCAAACATTCTCAGTGACTCCAGCCTTCCCCTGCTTGCCTCTATGGGCCCAGGGTTTCCTTTTGGGGAAGGTTAGCCATTTTTGCAGATGTCTGGCACACTATTACAGATGACAAATGGGTGCTAAATGTAGTATCCCAAGGCTACAAATTCTCTTTTCACACCTTCCCAGTCCTCCAAGGATACAAAGATATTCCCTCTCTTCAAAGGGCAGAAGCAGAAAAACAAATTTCTTCCTTGCTAAACCTGGGAGCAATAGAGCCAGTTTCTGCACTGCAGATAGGCCAAGGTTTTTACTCAAGACTTTTCCTGGTTCCCAAAAAAGGGGGCACCTGGCACCCTATTCCAGATTTGTCTATTCTAAACAGTTTTCTGGTGATTCCCAAGTTCAAAATGCTCACTCTTCAGCAGTTGCTGCCAATGCTGGCCAAGGATTCTTTGCTGGTGACTTTGGATCTAAAAGAAGCTTACTTGCACATCCCTATAAGGGAAAGCTGCAGGCAGTTCCTTCACTTCAGGGTGGGGAACAGGCACTACCAATTCTCTGCACTGCCCTTTGGCTTATCTACTGCTTCCAGAGATTTTACCAAATGCCTGACTCCAGTCATTGCCTTTTGAAGGCAAAGAAATATTCAAATTTACCCTTTGAAGATTGTCTTATTCAGGCAAACTCTCCAGAGCAACTTCAAAAGTATTTGGACTTTGTAAAGAACCTTCTCACCTCTTTGGGCTACACAATCAATGAAAAAAAATCAAAATTGGTACCCACCAAGGAGATTGTATTCCTGGGAGCGAGTCTGAACACAGCCGCCAGATGGTATCCCTCCCTCAAGAGAAACCGATGGATCTTTCAAATTACTTCAAGAATTTGGCAAGCATGACCTAGCTCTGTGCAAGGCAATTCCTGCAAGCCCTGGGATTCATGGCTTCATGCATTCTGATGATTCCACATGCCAGACTGCATATGAGGAAAATACAATGGTACCTCAAAAACCTTTGGTGTCAGCACACTCAGGATTTAGACTTGTTTCTTCCTCTGATTCCCTGCCTGCAGACGGAGTTCGTTTGGTGGGCAATGGCCTGTGCGCAGAACAAAGGCCTACCTTTCTGTCCACCTCCTGCTAGACAGACTCTCACCACAGATGCCTCAGACTATGCTTGGGGAGCACATCTAGAGGGCAGATGCATTCAGGGAACTTGGAGCTTTCAACATGTTCATTTGCACATAAACCTGAAGGAATTGATGGCAGTTCAGCAGGCCGTGATGGCTTTCAAGCATCTTCTCTCTCCTGGTACTCTTCTAGTCAGGACAGACAACACTGCAATCATGTGGTACATCAACAAGCAGGGGGGACTCACTCTTACCCCCTGTGCAGACAAAGCATGAGACTATGGTCCATGGCAGCTTCTGAGAGCATTCATCTGATAGCTCAGTTTCTTCCAGGAAGGCTCAACACTTTGGCAGACTGGTTGAGCAGGCAGATCCTGGATCCTCACGAGTGGCAACTAAACAAGACCATCTTCCATCGCATCATTCAGCATTGGGGCACTCCCCAAGTGGATCTCTTTTCATCTCCGACCAACCACCTTCTTCCAACCTTTTGCACCAGGGATCGTAAAGACAAACCTTGGAAAGTGGATACTCTGTTCTTCCCCTGGACACAACTATCGATCTGTGCATTCCCTCCTCTGCCTCTCCTTCCCAGAGTGCTGTTGAAGATAAGGGACGAAAAACCAAGGGCCATCATCATAGCTCCAGACTGGCCCAGGCAGCATTGGTATCCACTTCTTCTCAGTCTCTCCCAGTCTCTCCCTTGGCATCCTCCCCTGATACCAAATCTCTTGGTTCAGGAGGGGGTAAAAATTCTGCATCCTCATCTTCAGACTCTGCATTTGACAGCCTGGCTCATACTTTACACCTTTCTCAACAGGTAGTTGAGGTCCTTTGTGAGGCCAGGAGGCCTAGTACTAGGAAATCTTATGCAGATAAGTGGAAAAGATTCTCCATTTGGATGCAGACTAGAGGAAAAAGACCCATGTCAACCTACTCTTCCTCTAGTTACTCTTCCTCTAATTTTTGATTGTCTGGTGGGCTTGCTTAATGACGGACTTTCCTTCTCTTCTATCAAGATTCATGCTTCAGCTATTTCTGCTCATTGTCCCTTTGAGCAAGCCATTTTCTCTCATCCCTTGATGAAACAGTTCCTCAGGGGAGTTAGCAATTTAAAACCTCCCAGAAGGGCACCTACTCCTGCTTGGGATCTTAACTTTATACTTGAGAAAGTTACTCTGCCTCCCTTTGAACCTGCTGCCTCAGCGGATTTGAAGTTTCTCTCCTGGAAAACTGCTTTTCTTTTGGCCATTACTTCAGCCAGAAGAGTGTCTGAGCTGCAGGCCTTAATGGCAGTAGAGCCTTTTATCACTTTCCATGTGGATTGGGTTTTTTCTTTGGACTAATCCCCCCTTTTATGCCTAAGATGGTTTCTAGCCTGACTCTTAACCAGTCTATCCACCTGCCTGCCTTCTTTCCTAATCCTCAGAATACAGGAGAAAGGTTGCTGCATTCCCTGGATGTGCATAGACAGCTTAGATTTTACCTGGACAGGACTAAACTTTTTCGAAAGTCAGATCAGTTGTTGGTCAGTTTTGCTCCTGGAGCTCAGGGTAAAGCCATTTCTAAACAGACCATTTCTAAGTGGATTGCTCATTGTATTCACTTTTGTTACTTACTTCATGACAGCATGGCAAGGTTCCTTCTCAGGGTATTAGGACCCATTCTACTAGAGCTTACCTCTACCTCAGCAGCTTTTCTAAGAGGTGTACATACTAAGGACATCCTGGAAGCGGCTACCTGGACTTCTGTCCACACTTTCACTAAACATTACAATTTACCCTTGTTTTCTAAGTCCAGGGCTGGTTTTGCCACTGCAGTGTTGCAGGGCATTTTTACCAACCCTTAATCAGTGGTGTTCCTGCTGCCTTTTGTTTTTATTTTTTCCTGGGCTTTGGGAATCAACCCATTTGTAAGGACTGCAACAGTGAAACATGATGAACATAGTACAGTTGTGTACACTACCGTAAATGTAGATGTTAGAGTGTATTCACTGCTGCAGTCCTGGTTCCCCCCTTCCATCCCCCTTTTTTCCTAGGGCACAGACTGTATTTTTTTTTTGTCTTTTCCTGGTCTTACTTTTTTGGGGGGGCTCCTGGCAGTTAAGGCAAGAAAAACTGAGGAAATGACGTCAGCTGCCTGCCTTTGTACTTGACGTCAGGCTTAAACCGGAGACAGCCGACATCCTATACGAAGGACTTTGGTATTCTGGCCGACTGCGGGCTACTGGGAGCCGGATAACCCATTTGTAAGGACTGCAACAGTGAATGCACTCTAACATCTACGTTTATGGTAAGTGTACACAACTGTATTTTCTTAGGATGGTACGTGCTTACATCTGCTTTATGGCCTACGTCTGACTGCAGTCGATGTCAGACGTACCATGTACCCTGTAGTGGCAAAAGACTTTTGTATACTGGCCGATGTCGGGCGCTTTCTGGCGAGGATATCTATCAAGTAAAGAATACTGTAGCAGTGAAGAGAAGGACATATATAGTTATGGTAGGATTTTGCACAATTTTTATTTCTATCAATGGACAACAAAAGACTGCCTTTGTTTAAACAGACATTTTCCAGGTGGTTGTCCTCAGCTTTTGCTTTTTGTTATTCCATCCATGGCAAATCCATTCCAGACAGTATCTAGGGGCATTCTTTATTTTTATTTAACATTTTTGTACTGGGAAAGTCTGACTTGGAACAAAGCCAATTTTCAGCGGAGGCCCGGGGAGAAATGCCCCAGATGCATGTCTTTATAATGTGGGAGGAAACCAGAGCACCTGGAGGAAACCCACACGAATGCAGGGAGGACATGCAGACTCCACACAGAAGGCACCCCAGCCGAGAATCTAACCAGAGAACCTCTTGCTGTGAGGCGACAATGCACTACTGCACTGTTTACTAGAGACTTATCTTTGATGGCATACTGAAAAGGGGTGGACTCTAGAAGCATTCCAGAGGCAGCTACATGGTCCTGTATATGCACTTTTACAAAGCATTATAAACTATTCCCTTTTAAGGTCCAGGTGAGCTTTACTAGGACCATTCCCATGGGCTCCTGGATCCATATCCTCCCTCCCAGGTCTGATAGCCTTTGGTAATCAACCCATATAGCCAAACAGTGGGAGTGATGAATTATAACAGTTGTGTCAGCTGCATTTGCCCATTACTGTAGACATTTGAATTCCTCCCTACTGCAGTAGACACCCCACCCTCTGTCACTGTACACATGTATATAGTCATAGTTGGGATATAAAGTAGGGTACTGTGTCTTTCTACTTTATTTCATTACTATTATTGACTTTTTGGGCTCAAGGCTGCTGGGTTCCTCTCGCTCTCTCTGCATGAGCAAGAAAGTCTGAAAGAAAGATTCCGATTGGTGAGTTCCCCCTTTTGGGGCTAGACCATCATTAGTCGGAGTGAAGGTGTTGGCGGGGTGCTATAGCTTTGTGAAACTGGCTGGTTGTTGTTTCCTGAGTGGGGAAACAACTCTTCTAGCCTAAAGGCTGTTGCAGCAGTGAGGAATGTGAATATCTACTTTTCTAGGTAGTGCAACTTGTACACCCCTGCTTTCTTCATCTTTCTGTGCATCTCTTCCAGTCTTTGTTCTTGTAAGTAAATTTTTCACTGGTAAGTAACAGTTTTATATTTTAGGAGATGCAAATTTTAACTGTAATACATATACCAGTCATGAACACATTCTCACCCAGTTAATACAAAACCCATCTATATAGAAATACTACAATTCTGACTGCTGGCACATAATGAATGCTACCACAAGCAAGGTTTTGTTCTTGGAGAGATACCATATTATTTAAACCCCTATACAGTTCCATAGCCAGTTCATCTGGAGCTTGCTACTGTCCTCCAGTTTTTTGCCCGTCGTCATCGGTATTTTTCCATTTATGTTTGTCTTGTGTCTCTGGGTAACAGTAATGGTGAAAAAGCGCAACTTCCTTAGTGTTTCTTGTAAGACTGAACACTTTGTATAGCTCACTGCCATACTTCACCCTTGCTTGATATCCTCTGTAGGTTAGGTATTAAATATTGATATTGTCCATGTTTGTGGAAAAGCAAATGCCTTAAGGGATCTTATCATAAATTCCCAGTTCACTCTGTCTAATGCTTTTTTCATCATCCAGACCTAATAACGCTAGTGCATTATGGTCCTCTGCATCCTTGTGAATTGTAAGGGTTCAGTTAAAGGCCAGATGTTTGCCTGCCTTCTTTAAATTCACATTGATTCAGGTCTGTTGCTCTCGGCAATATCTTTGTCATTGTTTTTGCCAAAGTTGTCATAAACACTTTATAACCATGACTCAGAACTGAAATAGATGTATATAACCCTGGATTAAGGGGATCTTTCCTCTCCTTTAATATAACTGCCACTGTTGTTGCAGCTGTCCATCTCCACCCAGGGCAGTACTGGCTAGACTTTTATTATCTCTTGCTGCTGCTTTTTCCTCACATCTTTGAATTCCATCACTACCAGGGGGTTTTCCTGGTTTCTAGTTTGTTATTGCTTCTTTCATTTCGGCTTCCTTTTCATGTGAAGTTAGTACACTTCTTTCTGTTTCTGTTAACTGTTGAAGTTGTAATCATATAAAATGTGTTCCCATTTCCTGTGTCTTATTCTCAACATGTACATTTTGTTTATATTGTGTAGTAATTCTGTATTGCATTCTTAATTTTTCCTGGATCCGCTTGTACCCTGCCATTCTCATAATTCATGATTTTATTTATCCTTTCAAACTTTTATTGCCATGGATATTGAACCAGCAGTTTGGGAGCTGTAAGGTTATTGTCAAAAAATTTGTTCATTCGTGTTTTCTAAATACACTTGCAGCGATGGCTTCTTTTAGTTGCCCTGTAGTCTGTGTTGCACTTATTTGTTTCCTTTACTTTTTTATCCCCCATAGATAACGTATTGTGGCTCTTTCATATCTCATTTTCTTTTATTATAACTCGCATTTCTTTCCTTCAGTTTACAATTGTCCTAATTCTTTATAAGGTCTTTACTGCTTAGGTTCAAACCTAATAACATTTCCGTTAGTTTTATCTACCTAATCATTAAACTTTTTCCTTTTCTGTAGAATGTGTTTTACTTTGTTAATTTGTATAGGTGTATGATCTCACATTATCAATGGATGTGTTTCCATGGTTCGGACCATGCCACTGTATTCTTTCATTATGTAGTATATATCAAGTCTTGGCCAAGAACCATATTTTGCTGAAAATGTGTCTATTCCGTGTCTCTCTCCCTTATTTTCATTACATCTGTAAACCCAAATACATGCGTACATTTCTCAGAGTATCTTCCCTCAGCTGGTGTTCTATCTTGACCCTCCGCTGGCATTTTCTTTTTCCTGTAGTGTTTCATTGTCTTGCTACTATCGTACATCCTTGATGAAAGGCTATAATATCTCCCGTAATATTCTTCATATCCTATCTCACTACTTTTTGTGTAATGTATAGTGCAGCCAGTGAAATTCGTGCACTGCGCCAACAACCTGTCACCACTGTAAGTCTTCCCTGCCTGTCCTTCATGTGTTCCTCAGTTTTTAATCTTGTGCCCTTTTTAATTAATGTCAAGACCGCTTTCTTTCACCCTTTTTCTGTTCCAGCAAAGGTGCCTATCTTACCACATTTCTTTGCAAAATGTTCATTTTCTTGCATGATTCAGATGTGTATCCTGTAACATTATTACATGTGCATTACTGTTGTAAATATGGATCAATACATTCTGTTTTTTTTTCTTTAACAACAAGTCTATGTGTATTCCAAACCAGTAAATCAAACTGTTATAGTAAAGACATTTTATTCTGCTTAAATTATATTCTGTGCCTGTCTGTTACAAACCGGTCTTTCTTAACCTGTTTTTATCATTATTTGTGCTCCTTCATGTTATTTTATAGTATTGTCTCAAATGAACCTGATCATTTAAAAAAGAGAAATAAACTGCATATTAAGTATATGCATATTTTTTGTAAATTTGTAGAGCTGACACCGTAAACCAAATGTGTAAAACTTGTTCCAGCGTTTTGATCACTCAAATTCTGTTTGGTAGAATAACAGCCATTATGAATCCCAGATCCGTTTCATGTTTGCAGCATTTTCTTTCTAAAGCTGTCTTTCTGTCCGTGTGTTTGCAAGAGGTTCAGTAAATATTTCAGATGATGTAGCTAACAGTTCAAACTTTACTTTCCGAGCACAGCGACTCCTCCCTCTAGCACGATCGCTGATCATAATAAGGAAGGTAAATTACCTTTTAAGAGCACACAGCAAGAAAATAAAATGCTGTAATTATTTTTTCAATATTAGTTACAGAGCTCTAACATACCTTCCAGTGTGCATACCAAACAACCACCTTCATTTACCAAATTACCCTTGGTTAGTATTTTCAGTGCATTATTTTTGCAAATCTTGCTACTTAGCCTCTTGTTAGTCAGTATAATTGTCTCATAAATTTTACATGCATCCCTAGTCCTAGCTCATGCATTACTGAAACTAATTTTTTTCCACTATTGCCTGTTGGTTTCCATCATTTCATGTTTTCATTCCTTGATCATTTATTTCCCCTTCTTCTCTTCCACACTGCCGTAATACCTTTTATTACACAAAGCAACATAAAGATAGTTTGCAGTCTGAAAACCTTGACTTTTACCAGACATCATGCAGTATAGGCAACTGGGCGGCCATAGTGGTGCAGCAGATAGCATTGTCGCCTCACAGCAAGAGGTTCTCTGGTTCGATCCTTGGCTGGGGTGCCTTCTATGTGGAATCTGCATGTCCTCCCTGTGGTCATGTTGGGTGCTCCGGTTTCCTCCCACGTCCCAAAGACATGCTGTAGGTGGATTGGACACACTAAATTGGCCCTAGGTGTGAGTGAGTGCATGCGTCCGTGTGTGTGCCTTTCGTGGAAGCTTGGGCGATGGGCTGCCAACTTGACACCATAAAACTCTACTGTCAATCATGAGCGGACAGGTGATCCACTGTGGCGACTCCTAACCGGGAAAAGCCGAAAGAAGAAGAAGAAGATGCAGTATGGGAAACTCCATTAAGTTAAATATAAATTTTTATTTTAAAATGCAATTTTGACACAATACTTGTAGTACAGTTATATTAATCAAATTATTATTTTATATTTAGTACTTTGGTTTCAGTGTCTTTAAGCAGTCATTTAGAATGCAGTTCACATTTTAAGACACATACTTTACCAAATAAGCATTTATCCCTTTTAAATGGTGTTCTCATTCATTGTTCTTAGTGAATTTTTTTTGGGGTGCTTCTACTTTTTTAAAAATGTTTTTGTGTATTTTGTTTTTTTATCTATTTCCTTTTGGATAAACAGTAAAGGGGTTTGTAGGAAGTCTCTCACTTGAAGTATCTATCATTGGCTTTTCTGCACCTGTTGACTGGCGGATTATGCCTCACCACTGTCTCTTGCTCCATCTGCTCTTTCCCCTTTGACAGTCCTTGTACCTGTTGAGGACCTATGTAGGGTTTTAATCCAAATGGTTAGAAGACTTGAAGTAAAGCAGGATACAGAAAGCATTCCTGTTTGTTCATGTTCTGTAATGAAAAGTGATTAGCTATGTAAACCCTTATGTCTCCAACCTTTTAAGATTACTCCCTTCCATCACAAAATAAAATTCTCTCCTTTAGCTGATATGCCTTTAGTTAGGTGCAGGTTTTGGCTTCATTCTCAGACTCAATATTGGTATATTCTCTGTGCTGTTTGTATTCTAATATTATTAAAAAGTCCAAATAATTTGCTGAGGCATTTTCTCATAATGTCTTTACAGTCCCTTCCTTCAGTTTGTTCTGGTACTGTTGCAAACCTATCCTAGTCTGTGTGCTGTTTGTTCATAATTTAATTGCTGCTCCACCATTTTTTTTCTTTCAGCTCCTTTTTGTTAATTAGATCTGAGGGGCTTGTACATCTATGCCCACCTCTGAAGAACCACTTTTCCCAGTCAAAGTTGAATTGTGGCATCTTTGCCCATCCTTTGTCTAGACTGGTTGGAATATGCTTTTCACCTCAGTCTAACAGATGAATGTGGTGCAGGCCTTTACTTTTAAACACTTATTGGTTCCTTCACAAAGTCAGGAATTTCTTACGGTTACACAATGTTTCCTTTCAGAAGTGTTCTTGGAATTGTCCTTAAAGTGGTCCATTCATTTTTGTTGTTATTTTTTAATTCTGTAGGGTGCAGAGTTCAAGGGAGAAGAGATCCCATCATACCTGATGTTTTCTACATGTAGAGCATATAGTTGGAGGAACACTGTTTTGGTTTATTTTCTTTCCTTCTTGTAGAAAGAGTAATGGTGACTAAGCAACCCTTATACTAGAAGATTTCTAACTACATATAGGAATATGCTTTTTTAACAGCCTACTGCTTCATTGCTTGTTTCAAGAAGGACTCTACTGTAGGTATTGTTCTGAGATTTGTTTATCTATTCACATTTTCAATAAGTATTACTTCAACCATGATTCGGTGAGTTTTTTTCTCTTGGCATATGTTTCCTTCAGGTATTAGCCTTCTGTCCTCTTGCCTTTGTCATGCTTGTGCCTTCTGTCTCCAAGGGAGGTTTTGTTTGTGCTGTTTACAATCATTTCCAACTGAAGCCCTCTGTCAAGGGCTTAATTCAGATATAACAGATCTGTACTCTGCGCTGTCAGTTGAGCTGTCTGAAGGCAGACTCCAGTGGGTACTTCATACCTTTCCATCCCCCAGTGTTCTGGTTAACCTCTGTATCCATTTTCTTTGGATGGCTTTTCCTGTGAATTTCATATCTATGTAATTTTATATTTTTGCATGTTGTGTTTCTTCAATCTTGTGCTTCCTTAGCATATGAGGAGCTCAGGGGCTGAGTATTCCCTCCATTCCCAGCATACAGTGCCACAGCACATACTTGCTGGAGGTGTGTAATGTCCCTGAGCACAGAAGCCATAGTGATTTTTGAAATGTGCCATGCTGAGATATCAGAGGAGGTCATCCTAATATTTATCTGCTTCAGGAGGTCAGACTGAGATGGTAAGTATCTTTCATTTCTCCTGATGTGAAATCGGAGTCGGAGGTTTTTATTAAGTTGAATTAGACTAATTGCAGCCTCTAAATTCATACTTAATAAAAACTACTACTGCTGACTGAAGGTTGTTGTAGGTCATTAAAGAACTTTGTAGTAGTGAGATGTAACATAACACACATTCTCTTATTCATTCCTTCATTTGATTTCCTTAATTTTTTTAGATGCAGTAGACATGTATATCTTCATTCAGGAAAGTCAGGGAAGAATACAAGATAAAGGTGTAGCTTAAGTAGGCATATATATATATATATATATATATATATATATATATATATATATATATATATATATCTATATATATATATATATATATATAGTATAGCTGTAACAGTCATACAGATATCACAATTACACAAGATAAACTGTGACAAGAACATTCATAAAAATGAATCTCACAGCTATTCTGCTTGATGGCAAATGGTCAACCAACATAGTTTGTATATCTGACAGATGTTGGGGATTTGTTCAGTAAATATAAAACATGTGTAAATCAAGTTTAACATGGAGATTGACTGATCTGGCATTCGTACCTTGACAATGGAAAGTTTGGAAGGAAGCAATACTGAGAGAGGTTATACATACTGTCCTTTGTACATAGTAGTCCATTTTGGAGGAATTTTCCAAGTCTGAAGCAGTTAAGATAAAGATTATAACTGCTAAGTCGTCTGCGTCAGGAAGACAAGTTCAAGTATTCTGGGAATCTTACTAACTAGTGAGAGTAGGAAGGTATTGGAAAATTGATCATTGTTTTGGTGTAGAGACTGCAGTACTTGCAGGCATTTTAGTGGACTGTGTTAAGGATGTCACTCACCCCCCACACCTGTGGTCTTGAGCTTTCCATAATGAAGGAAAGTGTGATTGTAGGATAGCTGGACTCGCTGTTTGTGATGGACTGAGGAGCTTGGTAATCTGGGAGGACCTCAGACACTACCTTTCCAAATTAACAGGAGTCTGTTTAGGTGATTTGGGCATCTTTTGTGACTTCTGTCTCGGTGCTTTTTGTTTGAAGTTTACAAAGTTCAGCTCATGGTGAGGAGGTCCTGATGCAAACCTTAGACACGGAGAGATTATATCATTAATTTTGTTAGAAATACTTGGGGATTCCCAAAGGATAAACTAGAAACCCTCTTTGAGGAGAGAAAGGTCTAAACCCCCCCCCCTTGCAATCCTGCAGCCACGGTGATCCTTGCTAGGGCAAGCAGTTTATAGAATGATGACTGATGCCCTTAGGAGATGTGGTGACCCTTGCTAGAACAAATGATGACAGTGATGCTAGCCCTTAGGAGCTTTGGTAACCATTGCTAGGGCAGATGATGGAGATGCTAGCCCTTAGATGTGGTGACCCTTACTAGGACAAATGATGACAGTGATGTTAGCCCTTAGGAGCTTTGGTGACCCTTGCTAGGGCAGATGATGGAGATGCTAGCCCTTAGATGTGGTGATCCTTGCTAGGACAAATTATGACGGTGATACTAGCCCTTAGCTTTTCATTACTGTCTCAAACTTTAGGAGGTCAGACTGAGATGGTGAGCATCTGTCATTTCTCCTGATGTGAAATTGGAGTCAGAGGTTTTTGTTAAGTTGAATTAGACTAATTGCAACCTCTAAATTCATACTTTTAGAAATTTTAATGTTTAGTGCCATAATATATACTTTTGATTGAATAAATGTGCAACTTACAGAGATGGCCCCAGAATGTTAAAGTATTGTTATTTTTCCACCTGTTAATGCTATAATAAGTAATTTCTTCATTTACTTGTGTGCATTGGCCTTGCATACTTTTATCATGTTGTACTGCATAACGTACTACTATATTCTATCAAATACAGTCCTGAGCATTTCTTCTAGGCTGAATTACTCTCTGTATATTGAAGAGAATCATCCTCATGTCTTTATCATGAGGTAAAACCGAGGAACAACAAGCCTAATGGTATGTAAATAAAACTTGCAAACTCAAGCCAGGCCCCCCCATACATGTCTTCTGTTATATTTCTCTGAGTTAATAACTGAGACTGAACTGCCACTGGATGTCCTTGTTAGGTTTGTGAATGCATCCCTCATGAGATGAGACATTTCTGTAACTTACTGGTCTTAAATATACTTACCAAGCAGGTTAGTGTATAAATATTTTGTAATATTGCATATGTACTGTTTGTATGACTTTTTTAGTATGTGGCAGTAATCAAATGGATGGAATTGCAGAGTTCTTTTGTATTCTGTGTGTAATGTTGCCAAACAAGCGAGAGTGCTGACGTCTTTATTTTCAGTTAACCTATATTTGTTCAGTTGTAAAGTAGAAAAGATTCAATTTGCCTTTCTGTTCTGATTTTTGAACTCCCTAGTTGCTTTTCATTTAGGTAATTATTACGGGCGCATTTCTGTTTATGATCTGGCATGGGTTCAGACTGTTTGGTCTTTTTTCCTCTGTAGTTGTACAACTGTAGAATTAGTTTATATGAGCAGCGTGAGTTTTAAAGGTATATGGGGCTTACCCACTGCAACAAATACTTTCTCATTTTTTATTTTTTTTTGCTGTTGTAATTTACCTAAAGTTTGCTTCACCATTTTGAAGCTTTAGTGAGTTTGTTTAGCTAAATGCTGTGGAAGCCTTATTTTTGTTTAGAGTGCTGACTTACAGATGTATGCTAGCAACATTTTTCAGTGTGTAAAATTACGTAAAATATGGTCAGATATTGCAGTGCATTATTTTTATATTTATTTTTCTACAAATCTAGGTTATTGATGAGGCAGATCGCATGATTGACAGCATGCATCAGGATTGGTTGCGCCAGGCAGAGAAGGCAGTGTATCATATGGAGGACAGCTCCGATACTCCTTCTCTGTTCAGGAGGACAGAGCCAGGACCTGTAACAGCAGCAAGGTGAGGACATAAGCTGAATGCCAATAATGTCAATTTTCATTGAGCAATAATAGGGATATGACATAATGTTTGACAAACATATACTGCCTTACTGGCATATGGGTACTAATGTCTTGTTACCCCTCCTCTGGCAGTCTACCAAAGCTCAGAGCTCCTCTCCTGCCTGCCAGTGGATGTGATGGGCCAATCACCAGGCAGTACTTTTAGTCACTGAAAGTAACATACCCTATTGTCTCACAGCTCTGGAAGCATGAGACAATGAGACGAACTGAAGCAAAACTGCCTAGTATAGAAACTTAGCTAAATATTCACCAGTAGCCATAAACACATTACAGGGGTTAAATATGCACAGAACCAGTAGCTTAAAATAAACAGCATAAAGCTTACAATGCAGGTAAACTAAATCTCCCAAGTGTATAAATTTTCCACTCCTTAAAAAGCAAGCTAATCCGCAGAATATACTATTCAGTTGCTGAAAGAAAAAGGCAGACTGCTCCTTACTGTATATCTCTTCAGCTACTGAGCTTAGATAAGAAGTCATTTTCAGTTTAATTTACTCCCTCTGCCTTTTTTTCTTTTTGCACTTGAATAGTGTATTCTCCTGATTAGCTGAGGTATGTATGGCATGTGTTTTTCTTCTGTCCCCCTCCTAGGGTCTCATCTAGACAGGTTGGCCATCAGTGGATTCCAAAAATGGGTGCTCAGCATCACTGACAGAAGTTACAGGTGGCAGTGCAGGGAACATCTGCCTCTGTTCAGGGAGGTTCCCCCTCACTTGCTGGCCCAGACTTTGTTACTCTTCCCTATACTTGGGGCAAATATTGGACTCCAGGATCATAGAACTTGTTCTTTCGGAAGGAATACAATTTTTCTACTCCAGAATTTTTCTGATTCACAAAAAAAGCTGTCTTGGAGACCGGTGTTGGACCTGCCCTTTATGAATACTTTTGTCAAGGCTCCCAAGTTCAAGATGTTCACCCTTCCGACAGTGCTTCCTCTTTTGCCAGATCACTGCTTCATGGTGACCCTGGATTTGAAGGATATGAACCCATCTGTAGAGAATGTAGGCGAGATGGATCCCATACATCTAAAGTTATGGTAAGTACATAACTAAAAGTTTAGTCATATCCCTATTGCTCATTGCTTTAGGAGATGTCTGAGATTTGTTGTGTCTGGTTTATGCCATCAGTTTTCTGTATTACCCTTTGGGCAGTCCACTACACCTCAAGTGTTTACCAGTTGTCTTGCTTTGGTAGTGCTCCACTGTTGGATTCTTGCCATTCACATTTTTCCTTCCTTGGACGATTTGCTGATCTTTGCAGAGTCTGTATCCAAGTGTTTGCAGTCACTAAAGAAAGTCTCGACCCTACTCTCCCAGCTAGGGTTCAAGCTGAACCTTCTGAAGTTGTGTTTGTCACCCTTGCAAAGACTTGTCTTCCTGGAGTGTTTAATTGACACATACAAAAGGACACCCTGTATTCCCAAAGACAAGATCCTCTCTTACCAGCTGGTGTTTCAGGAATTCTCCATGAGGAACACTGCCTTGGCAAGCAAATTCCTAAAAAATTCTAGGACTGATGGTGTCCATGATTCTTGTATCACTGGCCTGTCTCCACATGAGGAAAATTTGATGGTATGTCTGAAATAGTTGTATCCAGCACCTTCATTACCTGGAATCCAGCACCTTCATTACCTGGAATCCAGCACCTTCATTACCTGGATCCAGCACCTTCATTACCTGGAATCCCAGTTGTCAGTGCTGCCATTCATCAGGCGAGAGTTGCAGTGGTGGAGAGCACAGTGCAGTATTAATCCAGGATTTCTCTTTTCACCTGTTCTGGTGCATTCTGTCCAGACAGATTCATCTGACTTCGCATGCAAAGTGATGTTAATGGGAATGTAAGTGCAGGCCACTTAGGGGCCCGAGGATACACAGAAGCACATCAGTATGAAGGAAATGTTGGCTGTAATACACGCCTTTAAAGTTCTTATGGACTTCTGGTCCTCTTCTTGTGGTTATAGATAGCACCACAGTGATGGTACCTCACCAAACATGGGGGTACCAAGGTCATACCCTCTGTGCTGGTTGTCGGTGATGGCCTGGGACCTGCATTTACAGCATTCTGTGACTCTTCAGGCATACATCCCATCAGAGCAAACTGTTGCTGCTGACAGACTAAGCAGATACAAGGCAGACCCACTTGAGTAGCTGCTTAAAATAGAGATGTTCCAGGATCTAGTCCAGATGTGGGAAGCGCCTCAAATAGAGCTGTTAATCTCCTCCCAAAACAGACATTTAAAGAAATTCTGTTCCAGACATCCTTGCGGCCATGCTTGGAGGACAGGTGCATTCTCATTCCTTTGGATGAGAATGTTCCTGTATGCATTTCCACCCTTTTCATTTATTTGAAAGGTACTTCTGAAAGTTCAGAAAGAAATGCCAAAGATCATTGAGGTGACCCCCCGCCCCCCATTAGCCCAGGCAGTCTTGGTTTTCATTTGTAATGCTATTGGCCAAGGACAGTTACCACAGACTTCCTCACACTCTGGATTTGCTCACACAGTCTCAGGGTGACTGGTGCACCCCATTTTGAAGCAACTACAACTGACAGCCTGGATGATTTTATCTTGACTCGGTTTAAGTACTTATTCTGTGAGGATGTGTAGCAGGTGTTAAAGGAGGCCAGAAAATCTTATGTTTACAATTGGATGAGATTTTCTAAGTGGTGCATAAATGGCAATAGCATTCTTAGACATCAACATCGTTCTGGTCTTGAAATATTTGTGTGAGCTACTTCAGGATGGCTTACTGTATACATCCATTAAGACACATTTAGTGCCCATCTCTGCTTGTCTGCCAGAGAAATCCCTCAATTTCTTCTTTTCTTTTGATAAAACAATTCATGAAAGGAGCATTGTATATTTTCATCTTTTTTTTTCTGTCTTTTGTAAATTAGGTGAGTTTGCAGTACCTTGCATAGTAGTAAATGCGTAGTTTATAAAATTTACCTATGAAGCTAATATTTAGGACTTTAAGCTGTAACACAGAAAGGCTTTGTGCAAATCTTAGCTTAGGGCAGCTAGTGCTACATTGAACAATACTAATACCAGATCATAGTACTATTTAAACATCTAAAGTTAACCCTAAACACCACTCGGGTTACCCTTGTAAAACCAAGTCCCTAAACCATAATAGCCTAACCCTAATGCAGGTCCTGACAACATGGATATGAACTTTCGTATTCTCTCTGTGCCCAGCTTTGTAGATGTGGGCATCCTGAAACAATGTGCAGTTGTCTTATGTACTGAGACAAGCTTTTTAATCCTTAAGTAAACTAACAGTGAATGCGAGAGATGTACATACCTTCCTTGGAGGCAGGAGTCTCTCAAACAAGGTTGTGAAAAACACATACTGCATCATTATCACATACCCCTCACCATGCAGATATATTTTCTTATGCTGAAGCACTTAAAATAAACATTCCCAAACCTCAAACCTCCTAAGCCTTGAAATGGCAACACCTATCCTCAGTGATCACTAAAGCACACGACAAAAGTAACAACTAACCCTGCACAATGATTCCCAAAGAACAAAGCGCATAAGACAACCAAATAGTTTACCCAGTAGTGTTGTCCTAGGGGATTCTGTCTTATGACAGGCAGCTGCCCCTCTCACCAGGCTGGAGAAAGAATATAATGGTTAATTACCTGTCTGGAGTTAGGATCTGCAGTATCACGTGTATACTCAAGTCACTGCACCACAGGTACCAAATATGATTATATTATAGTCCATGTGGGTGGAATGAACTGAGACGTACCTCACTGGACTGTATGAAGAGATGTTATGGGGGTCTCTGAGTATGTGTCAGACAGGTATGTGCCTTGCACTGAGCAGCATTCTACCTTCACCATAGATGATGCCACAGTATGAACAGAATATGACTGATTTTAATAATTGTCTGTCACTCTGGGGGGGTCCAATATCAGTCAGCATGGGGGGGGGGGGTGTTGGTTAACTGACCACGTTGCTTTGTTAAGGATGTACTGCATTTGTTCCCCACAGGCTTTTGGATATTGACTAAAATGTTGTCCACCACCCTTAGAGCCTTTTGTAGGCAGTTTTAAAATGACAAAGCTACCAACATAGAAGCAAAAAATCAGAGTAACATTAATACGTTACTGATCAATGCCAGGAGCTTAAAAAAAATCTTTGCACCCTACAAACTCAACTCACTCTGGAGAATGTAGACATCTGTGCTGTTACCAAGACTTGGTTTAAAGCCACAAAATAGTACTCTGGTGGTACAAGGCTACAGTGCCTTCCGTACATTTAGGCCAACAGCAGCACAGACAGGGGCTAAAGTGGGAGGTGCCTCATTATACATTAGCAACAAATTCAACTCCAACTTTCTTAAAGAGGATGATACCTTAGAGTTTACCATGTCCAAGTCTCCATAGACAAGGTTCCTTACCATGTCCTGGTCAGCTACTGGTCACCCTCTGTGACTGCCAAAGCTCACCGCTCTTACCTAGACGTACTAGAGCTGATCACCATCCAACCAAATACCGTATTCATCCCACTAGAGCTGCGCACCATCCAACCAAATACAATTCTCAATCTACTAAAGCTGCTCACCATCCAACCAAATACCGTATTCCACCTACTAGAGCTTCTCACCATCCAACCAAATACAGTATTCAACCTACTAGAGCTTCTCGCCATCCAACCAAATACCATATTCAACCTACTAGAGCTACTCACCATACAACTAAATATCGTATTCATGAGAAACTTTAACTACCCTCGTACAGACTGGGAAACCTGCTACCCCCGTACAGACTGGGAAACCTGCTACCCCCGTACAGACTGGGAAACCTGCTACCCCCGTACAGACTGGGAAACCTGCTACCCCCGTACAGACTGGGAATCCTGCTACCCCCGTACAGACTGGGAAACCTGCTACCCCCGTACAGACTGGGAAACCTGCTACCCCCGTACAGACTGGGAAACATACATTTCCTCTAATTCACAGGCATGGTGTTTAATAGGTTCATAGATTAGTACTAGGCTTATTGCCTTTGCTGGTCATTTTAAGTCTAGCCAATTACCCCATGTGAGAATCAAACCTTGCACCTTGTGTCTGCAAGGTAAACACCTTAACCATTCTGCCATCCCCCCAACCAGTTTCCTGGACTCTGGCAACATCAACACCTGCTCCAGATGGTGTGCTCCAACCAGAGGATCAAAGATTCTGGAACTAGGCTCACCAACATGGGAGAACATTGCACCCTCCCTGTGTCATGTCTTCAGACCACAAAACTGTTTTCTTTGAAATAAAAATCAACCCAATAAACCCAAGTAAACCTGTAACATTTAGAAACTACTCTAAAGAAAACTACATCCTATTAAGTGATAGTTTGTCAAAGTTCAGAGCTCTCCCAAACCCTGAGAACACATCTACCTGTTCAGAATTCCCAGTGACTCTGTACAAACAGGTAAATGGCTGCATTGATGCTGCCATACCTACCAGAAGTAAGCCCAAATCTAAAACCAAAAATAAACTCCACTTGATAAAAATGGCTGAGTGTGGTATTGTATTGAGCACCTTGGGCAGGTCGAGGTAGGTAGTGTGTACCATTTTTCCCTCATCCATGGCCTTGGTGACTCTTTCAAAGTCTACTAGGTTGAGTAGGGAAGACCTTCCCTTAATAAAGCCAAAGTGGGATGGGTCCCATATCTGCAGGTTGCCAGTGTCCTTTATCATTTTCATGGTAACTTGTTCCACAAGTTTGCATATTAAACTTATCATATTGATTGGTCTGTAGTTCCTGGGCATTGTCGATGGTCCACCCTTGTGAAGAGGGATGACCATTGCAGCCCTCCATTCACTCTTTTGAGGCTGCAGTTGGAATGCCTCAAGTGGTGTCCTACTAGGTCATGTATTAGGCTATTTAGGAGGAAACTGAGAAATTTGTCTGGGCGCAGTGAAACAGTGGTTTTCACCTTGGTAAGTGCCGTCAGGACCTGCTCCCTATTGATAGTTGTGGTGTGTTAGAAGAGATTTCACAGGGCTAGTGGGGGGGGGGGGGAGGAGGAGTAGGGGGTGAAATTACAGTTAAGTTTATCATCTAGATATGCTATGTCATTCTGGCCAGTGAATGTTGCGCCATTTACCACTAGTTCTACACACTTTTGTGTGCTACCTTTAAGGTTGCTGACATAACTGAAGATTTTGTGATTGTTCTTAGCCTGAGAGGCTATCCTGACCCCATAATTGGCCTTGTTGGACATTATTAGATCTCTCAGTTTCTTCTATAATTGAATCAGAGGGCTCTTGTCTCTGAGAGTTGCTGTTTCTGATTTTGTACAGGATTTTTTTCTTTTGATATATACCCTGTTAAGGTTAGGATTCCACCAGTGGGTTTTATGTTACTCTCTCTCTCTCCTGTTGACTCCTGTCAACCACAACGCAACAACAAAACTTATCTCCTCTGCGCTTTTTCTAGACCTATCAATGCCTCTCGACATGGTCAACCACCAATCTGTCCCTCCATCTTTATAAACGGTCTACACTCTCTCATCCTCTCATTTCCTAAATTCCATATGCAGAAATATACCCATATCTGCTCTGACTCTCTTGCCTCTCTCATAAATCAACAACCCCAAACCACTCCGCTCTTTTCGGTAAAATGGTTCATGGAACTTAAACTCCTCCTACAAAACCATCCAAAACCAAATTACTCCCACCCAACCCCACACCACCCACCCGATCCCAGACTCCCAACACCCCACTTCCACGTCAACCTTCCACGTGTCCTCCATAATCTCTACCCCACCTCCCCCGTCTCCCACTGGGGCTATAGACTATAACTACTCAATTCAAATTTATGCATGTAACCAATCTAATCATCAAAAAAAGTCAAAAAACAAATGTATAGATAAATGTAAGAATAAAACCTTCACTAACCGTATACCAAACTAACAATTGCCTGTACTCCACCCTCTCCCACACCTTTTATGCTCTCCCGATATTTCTCCTTCCTCAGAGAGAGGCTCAATAAACTTAAACTACCTATCATCATGCCAGATTCATTCATACTTGGCCCATTACTACACACATACATCACTGCCTAAACTTGTCACACTAGATTGGAGAAATGCCTAATATTCTCAAACTCAACCAACTCCAACTATGCATATTCCATTTCTATTGGCAAATTCTGGAATAGCCTTCCACTTTGTCCAAATAGCTCTCCCTCTCTGGACCACCTCTGAATTCTCCTGAGTCCTCCTGATGGTTTCCCCCCTTGCTCTAATCCAGACTAAATCCAGAACTCCCCTTCCTGTCTCTGCCTTACAAGCCTTGCCTCTACAAGCTCTCAACTCCTATAACCTATCACCACACTAGTTCTTTAGTTCTTCTGTTCATTTCAAAGTCTGTACCCATTTATATATTATTAACTACTACGTTCTTGCTCTTGCTTTGCTTACGTATTGCCTTGTTTATTTGTTGTTATTGTTTGTGTTATGTTTTTTTTGTAACCATGATCTTTGGAGTTTTCCCGGCCTCACTGAAATGGACATGTATCCAGTTGGACTAGCCCGGTCAACAAATGTAAAATAAATAAAATAAATAAATAAATGTTAGTTGTTAGATCTTTGTAGAGTAGTTAAATACTCCATTTTACACACTTCCGTACTGGCAGTACCCACCCACCATACTTTTTTTTTTTTATTTTGTACATTGTTTGGTGTTGGAGTTACTATGGAATTATGCTTAATGGCCTTCACTGGTGTCTGCGTTTTGGTTTGGGGCTGTAGGTATTCACAAAGCTTGGATTTTCATCTTCTGTTCCTGCTGGACCCTAGAAACTAAAGGGTTCTGACTATGGGTCTGAAAGGCAGTCACTGTGCTGCCAGTTGATTGGCCATTACACCCACATACAGGCAGTAGGAGGGACTTTGAAATTTGACAGACTGCCAGAGGAAGGTAGCAGGGTACTGCATCCATATGCCAGTAAGTCAGTGGGTTTTACAAACATCTCCTGTTACAGGTAAGTAAAACTTGCACGACTGTACTTTACTGCCTGTTAAGCTCAATACATGTGCTCATTAGTAACTGTTTGCTGACATGCTGTCCTCTTTCATACACCAAAGCAATAGTACCGAGTGTTGACCTTGTACTGTGAACTTGCACACATACATGGTGTGACCTGGCCACTGGTATAAGGCAGGAAGAATTTCCTTTGGGTTCAACTTGCAACTTAAATGGCAGAAAGCTGGACCCCGATTACCCTAGAAAAACCATTGTTAATTCAAAACTGTATGGATAGAAACAGAAGTAGTTTTCATTGCAGCCATCCATACTGCTTCCCTGCAGCCCCATCTGTTTCGGTTCACTACGTCCTTAAATACAATACAGTTGCCGAATAATTGTGTATTTTATTATGATTTGTTGACTGGGTTAGTCCCACTAGACCAGTGATCTCTGTTCAGGGAAGACCAGAGGTGGTATTCATACTGACTAGGTGAAATTTATCTATGGCCGGTGAACTTCGACCCCCCCCCCCCCCCCAAATAAGTTCTTTGGGATCTTTTACATCCACCTGAGTTAGTACCAAGTCAGGCAGATGTGGCTTTGTCTTATCCAAAGGGCGGCACCCTCAGTAGCGCAGCCACCCCAGTTTCCTAAAAATGTAGTTTTGGTGTAGAGTGCAGTACTGAGTCCCACAGTGTAATCTTTTTAAATGCAGCTGTGTCCTTTTTTCAAGTTTGATTTGAGGTCCACTTGTACCGCTATGTAAAATTTAAGTGAAAAAAAATCGTATGCATGAAAAGTCATCATAATATTATTTTATTGCACTGTTTTTGTGATGAAAGCTAAGCAGCATGACAGTTAAGTCGCAGCAAGACTTGGCATGACAAGGTTAAAAAAGGGAAGTCTACAACAGAAAAATAAAATAAACATTGGATGAATATATTTACCCAGTCTTCAAGCAGATGATCTAAGGTCATCAAACCAGTTGCAGCTTCAGCTGAGTGTAACCTGCTGAGAAAAAACAGACGTATCCCCCATTACCCTGACAACTACCGACCAATAAGCCTGACCAGTCTGATCTGTAAGGCTATGGAGCGAATCGTTATGGAACTCATAAATGGAGAGATTGGGAACCTCCAGTCGCTGGACCCCACACAGTTCGGCTTCAAGGGCAGATCATGCCTCCTGAACCTGGTGGATTTCTTTGAGACAGTTACTCAGGCTATAGATAAGGGAAAGGAGGTACCCACGGCTTACCTTGACCTTGCTAAAGCATTTGACACCATTCCCCATTCAGGTATTATTGATAAGCTCACCAGCCTGGGCATAAACCCTTATGTCACAAGATGGATCGCAAACTGGCTCTCAGACAGATCCCATAAAGTAAGAGTAGTGGGATCTATGTCCGAATCCAGACCAGTAACGAGTGGTGTGCCTCAGGGCTCTGTCCTGGAGTCCCTCCTGTTTGGCATATACTTCTCAGAAGTACAGGCAAGCACGGAAGAGCTGTGGCTGACTAACTTTGCGGACGACTGCAAACTGGGTGCTATAATAGAGTCTCCGGCCGACATGGAGATCCTACAGAAGGGCCTAAATGAGACTGATGCATGGTCTCAAGCTAAATGCAAAAAAATGCGTAGTAATCCCCTTTGGAAAAAACAGAGTACCCGCAAACTACAACATAGGAGGTAATCCTCTGAACTCTGAAGAAGAAATAAGGGATCTAGGGACCCAAGTAGATAGTTAGCTTTCCTTTGATAACCATGTTGCCAAAGTGGTTAGAAACTCCTATGTGACCCATCTGATCATGAAAGGGTTCGCATCAAGATCTAAGGATGTAATGGTGCCCCTCTACTCTTCCCTCATCAGACCCATTATTGAGTACAATGCACCAATTGGAATGTACCTGGCTAGACATCTCCAGCAGCTGCAGAGACCACAAAGGTACCTAACCAAGAGGATTACTGGCCTCAAACAGTTGCCCTATGCAGCACGATTGAAAAAGCTAAGACTGTTCTCTGTTGCATACCGCTTTCTCAGAGGCGATCTCTGTCTAACGTACAGAGCCATGTCCAACCCAGAATTGTTGAACATGCTCCATCTTAGCAAAACCAAATCTACTCGAGCTACACGCTCAAGGGATATAAACCTCAACACAACAATGAATAGAACATGCTGGAGGGATAGATTCTCTTCGCAGAGACTTCCCTTACTATGGAACAGTGTCCCGATCTACATAAGACAGAGTCCCTCACTATCACTCTTCAAGAGGAACCTTGATGAGTGGATGGGTAACGGAAAGTTCACACCGGGGATCACACCAACTGCACTACTAGATAGGGGCCAAGGGTATTAGCTGCTAGTACAAGGGTCTAGGGAACTACTAAAGGGGCGGTGAATACCACACAACGTGGCTGGGCTAATATATGCCTTCGGGCAGATAGCCCAGTACCAACCTATGAACCTATTATTTTTCTTCAGAGAATCAACTCCTAATAAAAAAAAGTAAAGTGGGATAAACAAGTAATTAAAATTCAAAGCTGCTTCTTCTTTCGTCTTTTCCTGGTTAGGGGTCGCCACAGCGGATCACCTGTCTGCTCATGATTGGCAATGGAGTTTTATGGTGTTGTTGCCAGCCCAGCACCCAACCTTCCACAGAAGGCACATACATGCACACACATGCCTAGGACCAATTTAGAATGTAAAATGCCACACACTGTAAAATGTAAAGTCTGTCATAATTTGTTTCAAGAACTTGTACTTCTCAAGGCATATACCATTAATTGACAACTTTGCTTTTGAGAGTTGTGCATGAAAAATAATTACCTGTTAAAAATGTGTTATGTTAGCTGTTATCTTTTGTATTGCATTTTACTAACATATTCTTTCAGCAGGAGTAATTACTAAGACTTGCTGTTTAGAAGAACCTTATCCTCTCTTTTTCAGCCATTTTGACCTCCTCCCAGTTGTAAGCCATTCCCTCCTGTTCTTATCACAGCTCCTCACTGTGTATAGTAAAATCGTCCTCTCTTTGGTATGGTTCCTTATTTTAAGCTCACGTTTTTAATTTTTGTTCACCATCGTGGAATTCCAGTGCAGTAGGAGTCACTGCAGTGCAGCAGTCAGTGTTTCCAGCATGCTGGACATAGTACATAATATGTTTGGAACTGAAGTACGCTGTATAGAATTGCTAATCTAACCCACAGAAGATGCCCAAGAAGTATTTGAGTTAGCTTAGATGGAGGCCAGCTAACTACTAAAAGACCATAGGCACATCAAAATCTCTTCAGTGTCATGCTGTGCCATTATGACCATAAGGAGAGAAAAAGGCAGGAGAGTTGTAGAGCATTGTATCAGGCCAGATCGAACTGGTGGTCTCGTTCATGAATCCAAGACCCTCAGACTGTTCACGCATTACCCGTGGTGGCAGTGCTTACTTTGTAGCATGCTGAAGTAATTGAAACAAAAGTAGCATAATCAAGAATTGCCCTGCTTGTGTATATTTGAAAGCAGTTTAAACAGAATTGCGTCTATTGTTGTAAGTAATCTTTGCCTACGGTCCTATTTTTCTGTTTTAGTGAAGGTTCTTGTCATACATTTCTGTTCTATCCATTTAAACAATATTGTCACTTTTCTGTACCCTAGTATTTAGGTACTCTGAGCTTCTGCATCCTATTTGGAGTGTGTCAGAATTCATTGTGCCCAGCTGTTTTCTCACATTCCACTCTTCACCACATCTAACATGTTAGTGGTCCAAAGCACCTTAAGAATATTTTTATTTTAGTACTTAAAATTCAACACACCTGAATTTCTCGTGTGAAATGCTGTTGTCTTTCACCTGAAAGGTAGGCCTCTGAGTCTTCAGTTCACCTTATTGTTCAGTTGAAGCACATACCTTTGTTCCTAAAAGTGCTGCAGACAACTTCCTGTAAACAATTCTAACTTATACCTGGCACAGTGTATTCAGACACATGTAGTCACAAGACGTGGCAGTGGTGACATACAGAGCATGCAGAGAGAAAACTCGCATTTTGCTGCAACTCATTTGGATAAGCGAGAGAGTTTCTTGGGAAGTGGAGACTTTACTATCTTATACATTTAGACGGTAAACTGTTTGAAATATTCTTTTGGCTTACCTTGGGGTGAAAATAAACAGCAAGCAAGTTGAACTAATTATTCAAGCTGTTAACTTCCATGGTCAGATTTTCTCTAACCAGTATTGATTCCAATTCCAAGAGGGATTAACTCAGTCAACAAAGTGTGAATAAATAAAATAAAAAAGTGGGCCATAGCTTATCCCTTTTTACTGCCTGTTGGGTTCCCATGAGGGCAAACTGTTAGATGTAGTACCTGACTGGTGGGGAAGAAATGTAGACTGCTTTGTTTGTTTTATGTAGTGTGAATGAATGTTGTAAACAATGTACATTTTTACAAGAAATGTTTTTTTCTGTGCCAGTAGCTTGTGGTAACATCTTTTTCCTAGTTTGAGTATCTTATTTTTCTAACAAAAATAACAGAGATATTGTTTTGGAAAGGGGAGTTTTAGGAATGTTTTTGTATTTTGCTTCTTGTAATGGGAGTTTATTGTGAGCTTGATGGAAGCCTGTTTGGAGACTGTTACTTACAATAATTGGATGCAGCTTGTTTTTGTATTCTTGTAAAGAACTTAGATAAATAAGTTATGCCTAGTTGCTGCAAGTAACCCACAATACCCAAGGTTTCTGATCTGTCCAGCTTGCCCACGTTACCAGTCTATTACAGCTTGTAGGCATGCATGCAGCTGGGTTTGTTATACTGATACTGTTTGCAGTCTTGGTGTTTTTTTCCACAGGACTGGATGATTGTTGGGACATATCCATTGTCCCACCCCTTCGGCAAAATAAATAAATAAATCCAAGTCCTAGGCTGTCCTGAAGACCTGGGACTTTACTGGTCATTGACATTGTTCTGTCATCCTTCCAGCAGCCATTGTTTGCTTCCTCTATCTGTGCATGCTGCAGTCCAAAGTTTATGGGAGTTTCAGGTCTTTCCATTCCTTTTCTTAAAGTGAGCTGGTTTGGGACTGTTCTTTTGGCTGTGACCTTTTAACTTTAGGGCTGGTACATAGGTTCCTAGGTCTTAATCGTACCAAATTCCTTGGCAAAAAACTTTTTTTTTTGGCAAAATATTGGGGTACCACAAATTCCCACATGGCCCCATTAATTTCCGATTTTCTTTTTTTTATTCCCGACATCATCCAGGAGTGTGCGATGACATCAGCTTCTGCAGAGACAGCTTTGTTCCCCGGCTTGGCTCAGCTTTCCTTATTTAACTTCTGGTTTGTTTCCCACTTTACTTATTTAACATCTGACGGTCTGCAGCCTGCAGGCAGATGCGCACTAACAGCTTGGTGGCAACTCCAGGTAAAAAATGGCTTTAAGCAGGAGAAACTGCACTTCAGGCGTATAAACAATCTTTTACTTAAACGGCAGGACTCATGCTAACAAATCTGTGTACTAGTGTGCTTAGAAGCAGGAGTTTGCTTAAAGCTTTTATTTAATTTCATTTGTACTGAGTCTGTGTGTGCTGCTTCATTTACAACCAGCTGCAGGAACTGACAGCTGTGCTTTCATGTACTTATTGCATGCCAATAATGTCATAAATAAAATCTTTTTGAATGGAGAAGAGTACATTTGAAGGACTGCATAATACCCTAAAACAAGTTAACCATTAGTCAAAGCTCTATGCACGTACGCTGCAGCAGGAGAATGTTATTTAAAAACAATGAAACTACCGGGGGCAGTAGGTTGACTGAATATAAGGCAATCGATATACCTGTTCCACAATTAAGTCTATGTCCTTTCTTGCACTACCACTTTTTAAACAAAGAAACAGGCACCGTTTAGCTGTCATATTTGTTAACAGTAATGTGACTATGTTATAAATGGCATAAGTCACTCTAGAAATAATCTGTGAGACTGTGATACATGCATTGAGCCTTGTGTATATTCCATTTCTATAATGGACGTTCTTAACATTTCGGGGATATTTAAAATGTGCGCTGGAATAATGTAAACTCTACTTCTCGTATTATGTCCTTCCTGGTGGAAACCATTACTTTTTGCCTTAATAAATTCAAATTAATACAATATTGCAAATTGTACCCTTGCATGACACTATGCCAGCATTGCAGAATCTAGTGATTGTTTTCAAAATGTGCTCATCTAGTTGAAAATGTATTTTTTTAAAGGTGGCTACAGAATAAATAAATAAAATAAATAAAAAATGTTTCAAAGCAAGAGACAAAGAAACATAAACAACTGGCAAAGAAACCTGGTAAATGACTATATGCTTGGTTCCTTTAATTCCCTTGTTCATTGCCGAACAGATTATAATAAAAATAAGAATAGTAATATCTTGTTTTAAGAAGAAATATTTGAAAAGATAGGGCGGGTACAGATAGTTGACTAAGCAATGAACTAAAAAATAAAATTTGTACCAAATGCCTGCTGAACTGTTTATGCAGCAACTTACTATCCAAACTCCTATTAATTGTTACTCCAAATGATGTTCTAAAAGAGAATTTGGAACCCATTTGAAACCAATATGCTATCCCTTAACAGTCTAATGTTTTGTGTCGGAGATAATAGGAGAAACAGCAGTTTGCTACATTTCTTTTTAACGGCAGTGTGCTTAGAAGCAGGAGTATGCTACATTTGAAATTGTGCTTTCATTTACTTATTGCTGCTTCATTTACCGCCGTGTGTATGTGTGTGTATGTGTGTGTGTGTGTGTCTTATTGCTGCTTCATTTATGGCTGTTATTGCTGCTTTACTTTGTGTAGATGAAACCATGAAATATTAAGTTGTTTGGTAGCAGCAAACTTTTCATTAGTTACAGACGTTACAGATCCCGTTAATGTGGAATTATTCAGATGAATTTTACTTCTGCAGAGATTGTGCATATTTACTGATACTGGTGGATTGTAGAAGTTTGAGTAGACTTTTATGATGGAAATGTTCTGAATTGGGCAGTTTTGTCATTAGTGGTTCATGCATTTTGTTTCATTGCTTACTGGAAAAATGTTCAAACCAATAAATTTAAAACGCACTGTAACAAGTGTGCTGTATTATACAAGGAATGTAATTTAATACAATTCAGAAGGTGTATCAAAGAACACATGCATGTTTCTTGTGCAAGGAGCCTATGATTTGAAAACAGCCCAAAGATGATCTTTATCCACCACTGACCAAATGCATTTCTTTGAATATGAGTTTCAAGGGCAGAGAAGTTTTAATGCTAAGTCTGTTTTCATTTTGAGACTGTATGGCTTTGTTTAGCAGATGTCTAGTAGTCTTTATGCTATAAAATGTAAAATAAAAGTTTTAAATGAAATCCAAATCATTGTAGACGTAAAGCAGTACACACATTACAGTGTTTATGGTATATGGGGAAAATAGCCAAGTAATGGGAAGTTGGAATGGATGCAGGGGGAAGGCTGTGTATGGGAACCCCATTTGACCATGATTTTGTGGGGGGGGAGGGGCTGGGTGGCAAACTCAGACAGCCCCGGGCAGCACAAACCCAAGCCATGCTGCTGATTAGTAGGCCATGGAGAATGACTTTTGGATGTCCTAGCAAACTATAATATTCTGCTGCTAAGATTAGAATATTGCCTACCATTAAATCTCGTACTTTTACCACAAAACCCACATACTGCAAGTCACCAAAAACAAAATCCTAAGGTTAATCATCATCTCCCTTCCCAGTGAACATCATTGCCACACATTTCAAAAAAAAAGAAAAATAATTTACTGTAGTTTCTGGGCTGCGGCCATATTTTGGTTGTCTGTTCTTCAGTTTCCGTTTGAAAGTTGGTATCCCACAATTCCATTGAAGTGAGTGTGGCTACATAATTATGTATGCAAATTTTATGTTAAACAGCATGTATGTTTGTACCTATTTTCCATAGGCCTTTGTCCAGATTTTTGATTTTCCAGATTGAGAGTGTGTACTAGGCTAATGGCCCTGGAGCCTTTACAAGCCTAGCCCATAGAAGTGCCCTGGCATCGTGACACGTTCGTTCCCAGTGCCTCTGTGAAGTAGAGCCACTGGAGTGATCCCCGAGGTGAACTTTCTATTTCTCATCCACTCATCAAGATTTCTCTTGAAAAGAGACAGTGAGGTGCGCTGCTTGACATGTATGGTAAGTCTATTCCAGAGCATGGGCAGTCTCTGGGTTATGAACCTGCCCCTCCATCCATGTTCTGTTGATTGTGGTAATGAGGTTGAAGTCTCTGGAGCGTGTGGTGTGGAGGGATTGGAATTTCATTAGCTGTAGCATTTCTAACAGAGCTGGTCAGACATGGCTTTGTAAGTCAAACAGATTGCCTCTTAGTAGACGATATGCGAGAGAGAATAGCTGGAGATTTTTGAGTCTGTCCATGTAGGACATGTGTTTAAGGCCTAGGATCCTCTTCGTGAGGTACTTTTGTGGCCTTTCCAGCTGTTGCATGTGTCTAGTGAGGTACATGCCAAATGGGGCATTATACTCTGGCCTAATGAGGGAAGAGTAGAGAGAGAGAGAGATGATGACCTCTTTCTTCCTGGATGCAAAATTCTTGGTAATAAGATGTTCCACACAGAATGACTTTCTGACCACAGTGACAATGTGGTGGTCGAAGGAGAGGTTGCTGTCAACCTTTGTTCCCAGATCTCTTATAATGCCTTCAGTGTTCAGTAGGCTCTCATCGATGTGGTAATTAGTGGGCACTGAGTTTTTCCCAAAGGGGATGACTATGCATTTTTTGGCATTAAGCTTAAGGCCATGGTTTCAACACCAGTCCTTGGTCTCAGTGAGGCCTTTCTGTAGGATGTCTACATCACTTGGGGAGTTAATAATGGCTCCCAGCTTGCAGTCATCTGCGAACCTGGTCAGCCAAAGTCCCTCTGTGTTGGTCTGGACTTCTGAGAAGTAGATGCCAAACAGGATTGGACCCAGGACTGATCCTGTGGGACTCCTCTCGTGACTGGTCGGCAGTCTGACTTGGAGTCCGCTGCTTTCACACTTTGGGTTATATCTGTAAGCCAATTTGCAACCCACCTAGTGATATAGGGGTTGATGCCTATTTTTGTGAGTTTATCAATAATTCCTGAGTGGGGAATGATATCAAAGGCCTTGGCCAGATCGAGGTAGGCTGTATGAACTGCCTTGCCCTCATCCATAGCTCTAGTGACTGACTCAAAGTCAACAAGGTTGAGCGGGCATGATCTACCTTTTGCAGAACCAAATTGTGTGGGATCTAGAGTTTGGAGATTCCCTATATCCTTGTTAATTAGGTCCATGATGATGTGCTCCATAGCCTTACATATCAGACTCATCAGGCTAATGGGAGTGATAATTCCCAGGGTCTGTAGTCACTCCCCCTTTATGGAGAGGGATGACTGTAGCAGTACACCATTCGATAGGGACAAAGCCTGAGGCGAGGCTGTGATTGAACAGGGCACACAGATGTGATGCCAGTTCACTTTGTAGTTCATGAAGAAGACATCCAGGGATATGGTCGGGTCCCATGGAAGCTGTATTCTTGGCCTTGGACAATGCAGCTTTAACCTGTGCTGCAGTAATGTTAGGTGCCTGGCATTTCTCTGGCATTGTGCTCAGTCCTTTGGGGGGGGGGGTAAAGTTGGCACTGTATCTGCCAGTATGTTGGCAATATCTGTTGGCTCAGTATAGGAGGTACCATTGTGCAGTAACTCAGAGCAAACCTGGGTATTGCCATGGAGATTCTTGATATAACTGTAGAAGGCTTTGTGTTTGTTTTTAGTGTCTGCCGCAATTCTGCCTTCATAGCTGGCTTGAGAGGTTTTGATAAAGGATCTTAACTTTTTGTTGAGGCAAATAAGGGAGTTTTTCCAGTCTTGGGACTTCATCGTTTTCTACAACAGTTTTTTCCTTCTGTTGTAGAGTTTATTAATGGCAGAGGACCACAAGATTGGCTTCCTTTTTTTTTTTGGAGGAGTGCGTCTTTGTTCTTTTGGGTATGATGAGTTCCATGCATTTATGTACGTGTTCGTATAGTGCATTGGTGTATGGTTTGGCAGACATGCATCTATTTTCCAGTGACATGGGTGCCATGATGTTAGCCACTTTTGTTGCTGTGGTAATTTGCTCTTTGGAACACTGCCTAAAAAAGGCACTTTAGGGATAACAAGAGCCTTAGCCAGTATCCGGAAACCCAGGGTTGACAGATGCAGGCCATCTCTAGCAAAGCATCAAGGTCAGTCAGTCACGTCATCCCAAGCAGAGAGATACTGGATCCCCTTAGAATGAAACCAGAAACTTAGCCAATTGTTGAAGTCCATCATTTTCTGCTTGTACTGTGATGGTATTCTGTGTGATGGTAGGATACTGCTCAGGGCTAGGGTCATACCTGCCTGGACCACATAATCCGAGAGCTCCTCCATGTCTCTCTTCATGTAGTCCAGGGAAGTGCGTCTCAGGTTATTCACACCCACATGGACAGTGACAGAGTCGTACTTGTTGTGGAGTGACAGTGCGTGTGTTATGTGTCGGATTTTGGCACCTGATAGACAGCTGACTGTTACCTTCTCCTTATTCAATCTAGTGAGTGGGACATCAGTGTGCCTTATTATCAAGTCACTTATGATTAGTGTATTGGGCAAACTGTTTTGCCTTAGGGGCATAGGTTGAGGGGTACACTGTGCAGGTGAACTGTGTGTCTTGTGGTTTGTGGTGTGTTGTGGTGGTCGAGTGTGTTTCTGCCTTGGATGTGTCTGCTGTTTGGGTACATTTCAATTGAGACCCTCCGTGAAGGTGGGTGTGTAGTTTGTGTTTTTATGAGAGTGCTGTGATGGTGGTTGTTCTGGAGGGCTATGTATTGCATGTGGTGTGGTGCAGGTGTTGATCTTCTCTTCTTGACCAGCTATTCTGGTCTTGGCTTGAGAGTGCATGGGTTTCAGTTTGGATATATACGGGCATCTCTTACAAGTCTGAGTGTTGGGAGGTAACAGGAGAGGATTGTCTGTGTACATGAGCCAGTTGCTACACTGCCACAGAATGCCCAAGTTCACCAGGATAATAGGAGAAAGCACAGGCAACTGACCTTCAGACATACCAGGAGGGATGGTTATTATTAATAAGTTCTGGAGCTGTTTCCTTATATATTCCTTTTACAGGAAAAATGTCACTCAAGGTGTCTGAGTCTGTACAGAGCACTGCCAAACACTTGAGGGGAAACTAATACGTAGACCCTGAAAATAGAAGGATGAAGTATTTAGGCAGTTATTCTGAAGTTAGAAAGAAATCAAGCAGTACTTACTGAAAAATAAATAATTAGCTTGTCAAGAATGATGAAAAGAGGGGAGTCGCATGAATGGCTACTGCCTGGCTACTACTAATGCTGGTCTCACGACAGCTTCACTCTGTTAGGATACAATACTCCTTTGCTTCTTCTCTCACCAGAAGCAAAATGTTAGCACCAATCCCAAGAAGAGAAGTAGGCCACAGTCTGTTTGGTGATCCACAGTCTTGTCCCAGATGATGCAAGGGTGTGCAGGCTTGTAGCCTTTTTCTGGTAGATGCCTCGAATAGCAACCAGACCAATCGGGTACGCTATGCACAGAAACTCACTCTCCAACCAGAAATAGTCCAGAATCAATGGACTCTACTCCTGCTCTCACCAGGATTAGGATATAAGCACAGATTCCAAGCTATCACCTATAAAGCAGTTGTTAAGCTTTCTGGTAATCAGCTGTCTCCAGGAAATAATGTAACTGCACTTCTTCTCTCACCAGATGAAAACAGAAGCACTAATCCCAAGATGACTACTGAGAGGCAGAATGTGGGCTCTGCAATAAGTGATGGTCTTGCTTGCTTAAAGGTAAGATGAAAAAATGACTTATCCTAAACACTGCAGTGTGCACTAGAGGAGTTAGATGTGAAAGTAGGTAACTTACGTTTACCTGTCTAAAACGTTAACTTTTAGTGGAGAGTCACTATATTTAAAACAACAAGATAGATTGAAAGAGGGTAGTTACTTTTGTATTCTGGTACTATGGAAAACAGTAGGATGGCCAATATATTTTAAATAGTTGAAGGGGAGTGATTTCACAAAATGATGATTTTGTGCTTGCTCACACCAGCCAGTGAAAGCAGAGAGGAAATGAGATATATGGTCAAATTAACATAAGGGGCAGGCAACTAGAAGGACGGTGGGGTTTCTAAATGTATGCCTTACTCACAAGAGACAGAGCTGTGGTCTTTCCAAGTTTATGATCAAACTTGGGTTAGGTGACTCACTTTCTGTTATCTTGGCATAGTTGAGTAATGTATTATTAAATATTAATGACAGATGCAACAGTTGACACTAAACAGGCATGCTAAGTTACATTCTAGGTTCTTAAAATTGTCCAGTAGTGTGCTACTGATAGTATACTTGATGTGTAATAGCACCCAGGAAAGACGTGCTGTGTTATAAACAAAGTATAAAAAATATAGTTTCTTACATACAAGTTATTATTTGAATGTTATCAAATAGTGACATTCACACTTTTACAAGTCAAACCTGGATCACACATAACTCATTTTAATGCAGGTTTATATGCTATGTCTCTTATAAAGCAGATTTCTTTTTTTTAATTAAACATGTCATACAGTGCTTACTGAACCATTAATTGTTTCTTTAAATACAATAGCTTTATAGTGGTTAAAATACTTTGAATTTTTTTTTATTGGTTTGGAGAAGTGTGAGGGATTGATGTGTATAATGTAGAGGTGGCTTGGATTCATTTGCAAGCATTTTTATGTGAATTGTAACTGATGGACTGTTCATTTTCAAGCCCTTGTGATGAAAACCAGCTTGAAACAACTTAGTGTTAAAAACACTTTTGTGGTGCTGCAGGAGTTCCGAAAATTCTAAGAACTGCCCTGGATGTTCATCGTGTTACCCTGCTGCAGTCATCACACTTGGGTTATCCTGCCATCAGCCTGAGTTCCAAAGTCTTGGTCCGGCGTCAGTTGCTGTCGCTTCTTCCCTGACGTCAGTGCGCCAGGGGTATATAAGAGGCATCCAACGCCATTTTCTTCAGTCTTTCTTAAAGTAAATAATCTTAATATTTTGCATTCGACACTATTCCCCACTTAGGCATAATAGATAAACTCAGCCAGCTAGGTATTATTAACGCGTAGTATGTTACCAGGTGATAGCTAACTGCCTCACTGATAGAACCCACTCAGTCAAAATAGGGGAAGCCACCTCTAGTAGTAGACCTGTAATGAGCGGTGTACCCCAAGGATTGGTCTTGGGGCCTTAGTGTTTGGGTTAAATTTTTTTGAGATGCAAGCCAAAACCAGTGGTCTGTGGCTGACCAAGTCTGCAGATGACTGGAAGTTGGGTCCTGTCTTAAATTCTCCTAGTGATGTGAACATCCTTCAAGACGGCCTTACCCAAACTAATGAGTGGTTCCAGAAGCATAGCCTCAAACTGAATGCCAAGAAATGCATCATTATCCCCTTTGGAGAAAATGTCGTCCTCACTAATTATCACATTAAAAATAATGTGCTAAGCATGCAGTCAGTCGTGAGGGACTTGGGCACCCAGGTTGCTAGCAACCTGACTTTTGACCACCACATTGCCTCCGTTGTACAGAAGGCTTTCTGCATGGCCCATCTCAAGTAATTTCATCCAGGAACAAGGAGGTTATAACATCCCTGTGCTCCCTTATCAGACCCATTATTGAGTACAATGCCCACCTTCAGCATGTACCTTGCCAAGCACATGCAGCAGCTGGAGAGGCCACAGAGGTTCCTGACCAGGAAAATCCAGCGTCTCAAACACCTGTCCTATACAGATGGGCTATAAAAGCCCTGTCCCTCTACTCAGTCTCGTACAGACTGCTCAGAGGTGACCTGTCTGGCATGCAAGGCCATGTCAGACTCAGCTTTGATGGAGTTGCTGCATATGTGTAAGTCAGACTCCACTCGCGCAATCTGCACGCAAGGCCTCAACCTGGTCTGTGACATTTAATAGAACTTGGTGATAGGATAGATAAAGACTACCCTGTCTGTGGAATAAGCTCCCTCTCAATGTCAAGCAGAGTACCTCACTAGCCCTGTTTAAGAGGAACCTGGCCAACTGGATGGCAGACAGATAATACACCCCAGGATTCCATCTGTGGCCCTGCTGGACAGGGGAAACAGGTGCTGACTTTGTGGGAACGTGTGAAATTCTTGGCTAGGCCTATAAGGGCCATCAGGCCAATAGCCTAGTATCGTCCTATGAACCTATGAATCATATGCCAAGATGTCGGTGGATATAAGTTAAGCAGAAGACAGTGAATTGCATTGTAAACCACAGTCAGTTATTAAATAGTTCTGAATGCTTGCAGTATACCAAAAGGATAGTTTAAAAACAAAAGTCAAAGTTTTACTAGGCAACCAGCATGAAAGAGACTTGAACACGAACAGTGTTGAGCACTTTCATTCTTTATTTTTGCTAAGAACTTCTTCAGAATAAAACAACTTCAAATTCATATTTAAAACCCATAAGCCTAACTCACATGACTAGCTACGCCAAATAAAAATGATGGAGTTGGTGGTTAAGAATACTAAAAGTGAAGATATACAGAACATAACAAAACTGCTTCTAAAAAAAGGTAACTGGTAAAACACACTGCTTAGAATGGTTAAAGCCTATGTGCTAATAAAAAGCATTTAATATTAGCAAATTCATTTAAGCCCATTTTTTATTGGCTTGCAACCTAATGTACCATTGTGCTTCTCGGTACTCAAGCAGCATGTTGAAATCACCCGAAAAATTATCTCGGCTTACAGCATCCAAAACAAAAAAACAAGACTTTCCTAAAATGTAAGGAATCTGAGGAGTGTCTGGCCAAAGAATTGTTTTAAGTCCTTGTATTTAATGTCTGTATTATGTTCGTATATCCTTTTTAGATAACTTTTCTGATGGTTTCGCTGATATAGTAACATGAATGTATGCCACAAATGGCTAAATAAATAACTCCTTTAGATTTGTATTCAAATCTACCTAGAAAAATCCACATGTGAAGTTATTCTACCTTGCCGTTCATTCTTACAGATGGGTTCGGAGCCGATCCACGGCTCCAAGTTGGCCTACTACAAAGCTCGAGGTCTTCAGATAGCTCGATGCCAAGTCCCTATTGCATGATGCACCTAGAGTTACCTCAGATCTAGTTTGCCACTGCAACAGATATGAGGTTCTCGCTAGCTCGGGCCAGTAAAAACCTTATTTTTCAAATATTTTTCAATTTATTGATAATTTCTACTAAATAGTTTTTAGATACATAAGCTGTTACAGCTTTACTGTGTAGTTTCCCTTCCCTTGGTGTGCCTCTTTCATAGATCACTATTTGGCCTTGTTTTTTCTTAGGCCTAGTTTAGATTGTAGTGTTTAAATAGTGACCTTTCTGTCACAATTTTCCTTCGTACTAGTTTAGATTTAAGTGTGTGTGCTTAGATAGTTGTCACAGCTTGAAAATAATTAGAGCTGAAGTTTATTTAGTGTGTTAGCAGTAGTATGTAGTATTGTTGTTTGTATTTAGATAGTGACTTTCTCTCACAACTTTGATAGTTCTATCTACCTTCTGCTTGGATAAATAGTTTGTGTGTGTGAGACCTTTTAGCCCATAGTTTTGAAGGGCTTGTGCCATTTATATTTAGCCTGTATTTTAGGAAGGCTTGTTGTATTTTAATGGTTGGGCATGTCTATTATTTTTCCAGCACCCTAATAACATTGTGCTTGTTCAAATGGTTGATGATAAGGACAAACACCCCAAGTCAGGGTTTAAAAAAAAGTCCTAAATGTGGGCAGAAAATGTCTCACACAGTCATGTAAACTGCGTTTATTGTTTAGGAGCTCTACATCTCCAAGAAAGCTGCTCTGTATGCCATTCCTTTTCTTCTAGGGTTCTCCAGGAGAGAAAGAGGAAACTTATTGACAGGTTTACTGAAACCTTTCCAGGAGGCTTTGAGCGACCAAGATGAATCCAGTAAGTCCTCAAATTCTTCCAAGACTTCTACTGAATCAAATAATCGAAAACGTCTTCATCGGCTCCACAGACCTTGGAGCCGACTGTCTTATCTTTTTGGAGCAGGTCTCCGGTTTTGGAGCCGGTATCCGAAATACCAAAATCTCCACTTTTACCATCAGTACCATCTTCGATTCATTCATGTCGGTCTTCCATTAACCAGTCCGATTTGGATGTTGATTGTGTGGTGTAGAAGCTTTTACAGGCACTGGCCTTTGCTAAATTTTTATTGGCTCCGACCCAAGCAGCTTCGGAGCCAAAGACCCTTTTGCCAGCTACTACACTTCCTCCTCCGAGCCATACCGGTCCTTTGGAGCCGGAGGAGTTGGGCCTGTTGATCGTGGAGCCAACACTTATTCCAGTGTCTTTGGCTCCATTTACTCTGACATCCTCGGCACTGATCGAGGAATCTAGGAGCCGACACTCTCTGGTTGGGTCCAGAGAGTATAGTCGGACCGACTTGTTGGTTCCGATTCTGCCTCTTGGGGCTTCGGCTTGGATGAGCTCTGCTCCTACCTCTGGCTCAGAGCCCACTGTCCCGGTGCCGGGGGTATTGATGGTTTCCTCGGTTCCGTCGGTCCCTTCGCATCGGAGCAGAGGTGCTTTCAAAGCCATGAGGGAGAGAGTTATGCCTCCTAAGACATCTTCGACCTCAGGTCTGGCTTCTTCCTCCCCTAAAGCGCCTGTGTCTGCCACTACTTCACAGATCCTTGCCAAGTGTAGAGACCCAGAGCCTCTGAAAGCCCCTTTAGGTGGCCCATGCTCTTCAGAGACCTCACCAGAAGCCCCCACTGACGAGGTTCCCAGGAAGAGAGTTTGTAAGAGGAAGCATCTAGACTCCCCACAGGAGTCCCTGACATCTGATACTGACTTGGATGAATCAGAAGGGTCCCCCTCTGAGTATATCTCATTTGCTGAGATACTGGAAATCTTTAGGCAGAGGGGCGACTGGCAGTCCACCAACCCTACTGAAGACGAGTTGGTTCTCCTGAAGACTTTCAGAAATCAGCCCTCCACCCTTCGATGAGCTTATGCAGCTGGTCTCGCGAAGGGCGTGGGAGACTCTGGACACCATAGAGCCTGTCCCTAGGAGGCCTAATAAATTTATCTCTGCTCCCCAAGACAAATCTTTTGTGACCAGGGTGTGCCAGTTGATGCCATGATGGTGGCGACAGCCACCAAAAAGGAAATTTCAGAAACTTCACTATCCATCCTCCTAACAGAGATTCTAGGATTATGGATAGATATGGGAAGCACACTTTTACAGTTCAGTGACTTTTGCACTGCGGTCGCTCAACTATCTAACCCATTTTATGAGACTGCAAAGAGATCTCCTTAAAGAGCTGGGAGATGCTCTTCACGGTACAGTAGCTGCAGGAGTTTCAGGTAAAGTTGTCTCCCAGCTTGCTACCCTCAGCTCCATAGTTAACTCATCCATGTGCCTCATTTCGTATGCAGCGGATGGAATGAGCAGGGCAGTGGGTATAGGAATTGCTCTTAGAAGACACTCCTGGATGCACTTGTGTTCCTTCATGGAGCCCTTCAAGTTATCCTTTGTAAATACCCCTTTTGATGGCTCGGCCCTTTTCGGGCCCGTAGTCGAAACTTTGACCAGGTGTGAGCAGGAAGGAAAGACTCTGCCATCTGAGTCTGTTTTTCCACCCCTACCAGACCCTACCCCAAAGGTCAAAGGGCAGGAAAGATGTGGTTCCAAAAAGCCCAAGGAGCCTTTCAGGACACACATGGTGAACCCCCCTCCAGGGGCAGAGGAGGGGCAATAATGAAAGACGCCGCCCTTGTGGCAGAGAGGATCCTCAAAACCAGGGCGACAGAGATCACTTCTTTGGGAAACCCTACAAGCGCTCCTGAAAGGAGGCCAGACTGTCCTACTCTGGAGGCAGTCGGGGGTCGCTTATCTTTGTATCCAGACGCCTGGCTCAAAATAAGACAACTGGGTACAAAGTATCATTTCTAGAGGATATTTCATTCCTTTCGCCACACCCCCTCCACTGACAAAAAAAATCCCGGACGTTCCACCCAGTTACAGGGAACAGGCAACAGGCAAAAGTAGAGGTCCAAACGTTGCTAAGAAAGAGTCATCCAACCAGTCCCAGCAGACCAGACAGGATCCGGAACTTGCTCAAGGTTCTTTTTAGTTCCAAAAAATACAGGACTGGAGACCTATTTTGGACCTCAGCAGACTAAACAAATCTGTCAGAGAAGTTTCGGATGGTCACGCTTCAGTCAATACTTCCCTTTTTAGGGAAAGATAATTGGATGTGCTCTATAGATCTCCAGGATGCGTAAAAATGGCCAGACCATCCAGGGATCATCTACACTTCCGGCTGGGAGCCAATCCATTACCAGTTTCGAGCCCTGCGCTTTGGTCTCACTACAGCCCCCAGAGTGTTCACCAAATGTATGGCAGTGGTCACGGCTCACCTGATACGTTTTGGATTCCAGGTGTTTCCATACCTAGACGATTGGCTCCTCACCGCCACCACCAGGCATCAACTCATTCAAGCCAGGGACAACACTCTGTCACTCTGCATCCAGCTGGACAATACAGTAAACTCAGAAAAATCTGCCTTGTCGCCATCGCAACATACCATTTTTAGCAGAGCAGAATTGGACACCACCACCACCACGCTGAGACTTCCAGTAGAACGAGTCTTATTACTCCGTCAGCAGGTCTGCAATCTGACCTATTCTTCCCTCAGTTGTCTTACCAAGAGCTCCCCATGTCTCACCTTATAATAATCACGAACTCTTGCAAAAAGGATCTTCAGTGGTGGTTGACCTCTCCATGTCATGATAGGTTGTCCCTTTGTTCTACCCCCACCGGCGGCCACAGTGACCACGGACGCTTCCCTGATAGGGTAGGGGGGCATTTTCAGGGAAGAACAACCCAAGGCACATGGACCGATCAAGAGACACACCTACATATCGGTGTCCTAGAGTTGAGAGCAGTACTTGTAGCGTTGCAGTACTTCCAGGACTCTTCCTCTGGGTACAGTTGCGATTCAGACAGACAACATGTCAGTGGTCTGGTACTTGAACAAACAAGGAGGAACCAGGTCATATCCCCTTTGTCACAAGGCCCTAAGAGTATGGCAGTAGGCTATATCCACCCAGCACTTTCTGTTAGTAGGGGAAATCCAATGTGATAGCAGACAAGCTGAGCAGAGCAATTTTGTTGCCCCATGAGTGGTCCCTCAAGAAAGAAATAGCGGACAGGATATTCCACAGGTGGGGCCTGCCTTGCTGCGACCTTTTTGCCTGTCATATGAACACTAAATGCAGAAGCTACTTTGCCCTGATTCCCCCTCTGGGGGAGATCCCAAGGGACGCACCCGTTAACTATTGGCCCCTAGGTCTCCTCTGTGCATTCCCATCAGTCCTGTTGATACCCAAGGTACTACAGAAACAAAAGCCCTGGAAAGGACCATCATTCTAATAGCCCCTCATTGGCCTCGTCAGATTTGGTTCCCTTTCCTTCGACTTAATCTTTTGAAGACCCTTGGATTCTGGACCCAGTTCCAGATCTTCTGATGCACTCGGGGAACTTCATCCCTCTCTGCAGTACCTGAAGCTGACAGCGCGGCTGCTCTAGTTCCCATCATAGCCAGGTTCCATAACCTTTCTAATGAGACAAAGCAATTTCTCTTATCGTCTCACAAATCCTCTATGAGGAAGGTATACCTTAGCAAACATTTTCTATATGTGCCTATCAAAACAATATTGATCCCTATCAAGCCCCTATGGCCTCCATTTTAGAGTTCTTGACTATGATTTTTAACGAACGAGCTGCAGCAGCAACAGTTCGTGTTCAACTTGCTGCCATTTCTAATTTTCATCTTGGATTTGAAGGCTTGAACGGTATGTCACACAAACTATCCAAAGCCTTTCTTAAAGGGACTTTTCATCTTAGACCACCTGTAAAATCTCCCTGTACCCCATGGAATCTAAATTTTATGCTTTCTCGCATTATTCTTCTTCCATTCGAACCATCCTCCTCATGTGACCTCAAATTTTTGTCATGGAAGACTATCTTTTTAGTAGCTGTCACTTCTGCCCACAGAGTGTCAGAGCTTCAAGCTTTGTCCACTAAGCCTCCTTATTTGATTTTCCATGCTGACAAGAGTTTCACTTCGAACTAACCCCTCCTTTTTGCCTAAAGTTTGCACTGAAGCTAATCTTAATCAAATTGATTTGCCAGTTTTCTTCCCCAATCACTCCAACAATTTAGAATATATGCTGCACAAACTTGATGTTCCTAGACAGCACAGATTTTACTTGGATAGAACAAAAGATTTTAGGAAATCTGAACAGCTTTTTGTTTCCTTTTCAGACTCCAGGAAAGGTATGCCAGTGGCCAAAACAACTCTGTCCAAGTGGTTATCTGATTGTATTACATTTGCTTATTCGGCTGCTAATATGCCCTTCTTCTTTTGGCTTTTCCCGGTTAGGGGTCCCCACAGCGGATCACCTGACCCGCTCATGTTTGGCAGTGGAGTTTTACAGTGTCGAGTTGCCAGCCCGGCACCCAACCTTCCACAGAAGGCACACAAACATTCACACTTATGCCTAGGGCCAGTTTAAAGTGTCCAGTCCAGCTACAGCATGTTTAATATGCCCTTACAACTTAAAATTAAAGCTCACTCCAACAGAGCAGTGTCTACATCCTCTGCCTTTTCTGCCAGACTTCCTATTGATAACATTTGTGCAGCAGCCACTTGGTCTACACCTCATACCTTTATCAGTCATTACAAAGTTTACAGGACCTCCAGGGACAGGGCCTCCTTTGGATCCACTGTCCTGAAAAACATTCTCCCATGAGTCACCAGAGATAGATGATGCTTGGGACGCTACCCATCCTTACGAATGAATGGCGAGATAGAACAACTTCACATAAAGAAGTTATGTACTTACCATAACGTTCCATGTGAGTTGTTCATCTCGCCTTCATTCTTACTTCCTACCCCCTCCTGGGCTTTTCGAAGACTGGTATGCTGGATTCTTCCTGGTTGCTCAACCCTTCTATAGCTTTCTCTTATTGAGTGATAGAATGACATGCAATGCAATTCTAAATTTGTGTTAGAGTTGTTTTATTTATATATTTATTATTATATGCAGCAAACAAAATCTGAAGTAACTCTAGGTGCATCATGGGATAGGGACTTGGCCTCGAGCTATCTGAAGACCTCGAGCTTTGTAGTAGGTCGACTCGGAGCCGAGGATCTGCTCTGAACCCATCTGTAAGGATGAAGGTGAGATGAACAATTCACGTGGAACGTTTATGGTAAGTACATAACTTCTTGTTATACACATTTGGACAAACATGTCGACCCTGGCACTTATTAATGTGGCAAGTGTAAATATTGCAGGTTTGTCAGCAGTGGTTCTTGCATTTATTTATGAGCTTTTGAACAAAACTATTTTGGCAGTAGGTAGATTTGACTGGAATTCTAAATTTGTGTTAGAGTTGTTTTATTTAGCCATTTGTGACGCATGTTCATATTACTATCAGAAATTATCTAAAAGGATATACAAACATATTATGGCCATTAAAAACAAGGACTTGAATAATTCTTTGGCCACTCATTAGATTGCTCAGATTTTAGGAAATTCTTATTTTTTGTTTTGGATTCTGTAAGCTTAGATACTTTTTTGGGTAATTTCAACATGCTGCTTGAGCGCCAAAAAGCACAGTGGCAGAATAAGAACCACAACGTACGCATTCAAGTTAACCACCAATAATCCAAGAAAAGAATGCTTCGTGCCAAAGGTTTCACCAAAATATTTTCGAAAATTTATTCAAATACACAACTACATAAACGCCTTTACATAAAACATGAACATTCGCGTTTTCGTCTCAACAAGTGGGACTTCATCAGACAACAACCAGTGATACATTCCTTAATTAAATACTCTAATTCATGGATAATTAATTCCTTTTGACCAATGGGGTTAACTTCCAAAGTTTCAAATAAGCAAATCAACACCGTTCTACATACATAAATATTAATACTGATACTAAATAATTTATTTACTAAAAACACTTTAATTAAAAGACACTGTGTTTAGTTATTATTATATTCCATATAGTTTCTTGTATACTTCGTTATAAATTGTTTTGTATAACTTACACATTCATTGAAACTGATAAAAACATGTTATATAAATATAGCAGCATCTGAAATGATAACTTAAAAAAGGATAGAAAAAGTTGTACATTATCGCCATCTAGTGTAGAAGACATGTCATTGCATCAAATCTTATTAGCTTTTAGTCTTAATATTGACCCTATAGATAGGTATTCATTTAAACCAGGAGTTCTGCCTGCATCTAAACTAATCTGCCACCAAAGTTCCTTACTCTCCAGTATGTCCTCCCATGGACCCCCCCTGATGTCAGGGTGTATCTGTTCTAACACAAAAAATAGTTGCCTAGTAGAGCTTTATTGTTTTTTTTATTTTAGTTCTCTGTTGTTCTACACCATAGTTGTTTGTGTCAAAAAGATAGTTTATATACTAGCCTATAAAAAGGCACTACTGATTAAAAAATTTAGGATTGTGTTTCTGTGCTGTCTTTTTTTAATGATAACTTAATATCTCAGAACAGTTTATTATGGAAAGTGTGAATCTTAAAAGTGAAGATTTTTCAGATGTTTATTCAAATACTATTAGACATAACTATAGGACTGATTCTAACAGTAGCTCTATATTAGAGTATCAGATATATAAGGGTAAATATAAATGTTCTATTGTATGATATTCTACACTATGATAGCTAAAATATTAAACTTGAGAATATACTAATAGTACAAGACATAGTATACAAACTGAAATAAAGATCGCAATAAGTATGTATATAGGTAAAGAATATAAATATATTTGCAAGGGATGTAGGTTTGGTATAGTGGTTAACTCATTAACCCTGAGTACCTCCTCATGGCGCTTCTGTGCTTGACACCGAGCGCGCCATGAGAAGATAAGAATTCCATCATGTCAACCCCGAGTGCCTTCTCCCAGCGCAGTTAACTTTGCAGTCAGATAGTAACTCCACTATTGAAAATTAAGTTGAAAAAGTAACTGAACTCTGTCAGTTACCTTGTCAGCTTAATTTTCAGCTTAGAGTTCCGTGGTGTTTATATTTGAGTTTTCGGAGAAAATCTGCTTGTAAGTCACTCTGTACTTTCTTCTCATAGCAAGCCGATTTTCTATACAAGCAAGCTGTTGTGTCTAGTCACAGTCCACTAACTTCATTTTCTAGCCCGGTCAATGAAGACGCAGCTATTGGGACTGTTGTAGCTTATAATTAGTTTATTACTTGATAGTAAGAGATTTGGATTCTGGAGTAAATGCACAAGTACAGTGTCACTTACAGGAAAATATTCCATTTATCCTCAAGTCATTTGATAAGTACTGTGCTTTAGTAACTGATGGGCCATTAGATCGAGAAACTGTTCCATGTCATAACATTACAGTTCTTGCCACTGATTGGGGATCCCCCTCACTTTCGACTGAAAAGATGATTTCTGTCCACATTTCCGATGTGAACGATAATGCACCTCGGTTTTCAAAGGACTCTTATATTGTTGACATACCAGAAAATAATGCAGTTGGTGATTTCTTATACCAAGTAAAAGCCATACAACCACATTTACGGGATAATGGGAAAATTGTATATTCTATTTTGGAGAATGAAATCAACGGTGTACCTGCTGAAAATTATTTAGTAATAAGTTTGGAAAATGGGAATCTATATGCACAGACCGTTTTCGACTATGAAAAACTTTTGATGTGCACGTCCAAGCTAGTTACCAAGGAGATCCTCCTTTGAGTTGTATTGTCACTGTAAATGGCTTTGTTATTGATCAAAATGACAACGATCCTGTCTTCTTACATCCCATTACAAAAGATAGTGTCATTCCAGTAGAGCTAGTGCCACGCTCTGCAGATACAAGATATTTGGTAATGAAGGTTATTTCTGTGGAGGCAGACTCTGGTCAAAATGCGTGGCTGTCATATCAATTCTTTCAGTGCAGTGATCCCACACTATTCAGCCTTGAACTGCAAACGGGCAAAATCAGAACCTTACGCACCGTCAAAACATCAGATTCTAGCAAGATTGTAGCAAGCAAAAGATTATAGTGCAGGTAAAGGACAACGGTCATCCTCCTCTATCTGCTATGGTAGCCATACCATCACCCAGGAACAAAATTTCCCCTTAAACATGTACTTGATCATTGCTTTGGTTGCCATTAGCCTTTTGTTTATTGCTGCTTTAATTATAACAATTATAGCTAAATGCCACATGTTATTTACTCCACATTTGGACTACGGACCTGCTATATGCTGGGACAATGCATTTGACAGCAACAAAGTAAATATTTCAGTACAGCCAAATACTGCTCTACTAGAATATTTTATTGGTGTTTCTAATTCGGGAAGACTTTCTGGTACTTCCTATCAGGTTTACCCTAACTCTAAATCTGAGAATGGAAACTCATCTTTTTCAAATGGTGAGGAAGCAGAAGGCAAAAGTAACAAATGTTTTGCCAAATTCAGAGTTCATAGTTGTTATGTTCAAGAGCAAAGTGGAGCATACCAGCTAAGAAAATAAGTAACTGGGGTGTGTAATGCATTAAAATAATAAAGAAACAAGAAGCACTTGTCATATGTAGCACATGTTATGAGAGTAACTACGACAAAATATGTAATTAAGCATCAGTGTGGGTCGTAATTTATCAAGCATATATGGTGACTTAATTCAGTTATTATTCTCATCGTTAACATAAGTAGTATTGTGAGACCATCTGTTAGACTTATCAAAAATATTCAGATAAATTACCTAGAGAGTTAAATTACCCAAGTGTTACATCATTTCTCTGTATTATTTTATTTCAGATGTACATATAGATGAATATTTCTGGTTGACTCACCATTTAATTTAGTTACAAATTTATTTAGATGATGTATCTGTATTCTCTCTTGGGTTTTCTGAAATCTCATTGTGCCAAAGAAAATTCAGAACAGCTGTATATAATAAGTACCTGTTTGTCTGTCTGTCTGTCTATCTATCTATCTATCTATCTATCTATCTATATATCTATCTATCCACTAAAGAATAATTTAGCAAGAGTCTGTCATCATTCAGCAGTAGTTTACAAGTACTTAGAAATGACGTGAGAAGTACACCAGAGTTCTGTGTTGGGCCCTGTGCTATTTAACACAGTGGTGTCAACAGTCCTTAGGGATCAAAAGTGGTGGCTAAGCAAATTTGCTAGCATCACTAAGATAGTTTGTTATTACTAATGACGATGATTATTGCATAATTGTTATTTGACAAAACTTCATATTGAGCCAACTCCTATATAAACACTAATTTCATTTATATGTAATACACTTCAGATGGTGAATCATTATAAGGATTTAGGTATGAATGTACCATTGAACATTTCATTCAATATACATGTTGACAACATTACAAACGTGCTGATCCATATGCAGTCCTTTTCACGTACCTGTTTTTTTTTTTTTTTTTTTTTATATATATATATATATATATAACCACAACACAGACTTGTTCGGGTGGTCCCTGCTTCATTCAGTCTTCTTATTTTCAGACATTTATGCATGGTTAATAGCATCCAACACCTCTGGAGGTGTTTCATTTTGGTTTTTGTGCATGCTTGGACATGCTACTCAAGGGGTCACGTGACAAATGTTTCATTTTAGTGCTTGTGCATACTTGGACATACTACTGAAGGGGTCCCGTGGCGAATGTTTCATTTTAAAGCTTGTGTATACCTGGCTATACTAATGAAGGTGCCATTGGGGGAATGTTTCATGTTGGTTCTTTTGCATACTTGGAAGAGATGCTGAAGGGGTTGTCGATGGAAATGTTGCATTCTGGTGCTTGTGCATAGTAGGACAGACTGCAGAAGGGGTCACTACACATTAGGTGTTCATTTCTGAATATTTCATTTTTGGTGCTTGTACATACCAGGAATTGTTACTAAATGGTTGTTTCAGGGAAATCTTTTATTCTGGTGCCTATGCATACATTATATTGAAGGGCTCACGTGGGTGAATGCTTTATTCGGTGGTTTAATACTAGCAAATCTTACAGACATTTCATTTGGGGAAGCGTTTAATTTTGGACATTGTGCATACTGCAACATTCTACTGAAGGGGTTGCTTGGGTGAAGTGTTCATGCTGGTGGTAGCACATACTAGGAAATGTTACTGAAGGCTCGTTTGTGGAAATGTTTAATTTTGGGTGCATGTATACCTGGACATAATTGTGAGGATGTTGCTTGGGGAAATAATTAATTGTGTATCAGGGAAGTGCTTGTGCATACATGGTCTCACTGCTGAAGTGACTGCTGGGCCAATTTGTGTTATTTTGGTGCCTGTGCATACAGAATTCAAAGAAGTGGAGGGGTTACTGGGGACATATAGAAACTCAGTCTGCAAATTACATTGGGTTACATCACTTCTGTTTGTATTATTCTATTTGGGATTATACTGCCTGAGTGAGATAAAGGTTATCACTAGGTGACTACTAACAGCATAGAGCTACCATATTTTTGTGTACTTCTCCTGGCTTTGTCAGTCATGTGTGGAATTTAGGTGGGAGGAAGGGCTCAGTAATACCTAATTGTTATACTATTTGACTGAATGACTCAGGTCTTCTCCTTACTGATGATACTGAGTCTGTGTTACATAACAGCTGTACAATGTAATATGATGAATGCCTACTCAGGTTATGTGCAGCAATTATCACCTGTGTCTCAGCATGCATACCTTTGCAGTAATGAAAGGAAGGTCATTATCATATTAGCAATACGTGCAATTACAATATAGCAGTAAGTCATTATCACTTTTCTGGGAAAAGTCTCAGCTGCTGTCACTGTTATTCACATAAGTAGAAGTCGTTATCACCTTGATGAATGTACAAGTCAGGTTGTGTTTTTTCTCTGGTTGGAGTCATTGCAAACAACACCCTTCATTCTTCATTAACTGCCTATCCTCCTAAACCCCCTGATTTTGTTCTTTGTGTGTGTGTGTGTGTGTAATATATATAATTTGTGCATGTGTATATGGCTATATATGTATGTACATAATGTAATTGCACATATATACATTGTTAACACGCTATATATATATATATATATATATATATATATATATATATATATGTAATTTTGGTGATTGTGCGTATCTCAACATTTTCCTGAAGGGGACATTTGGGTGAATGTTTCATTTAGGGACTTGTGTATAACATGTAGTAATGAAGATGTTGGCAGGGGAAATAATTAATTTCTGTACCAGGGAAGTGCTTCTGCATACATGGTCAGAAGGTCAGAGTGCTGAATATCATAATACAGATACGGTGTAACAAGTATAGGTTATCTATAGCACAGGTTTCAGTGATGGTTATTATAAGTTTTTGTTTATGTATCCAGCTTTCGAGAATAATTATTATCTGTTAACAATATGCACATACTCCACACTAACATGTATTAGTTATTTGGTTATATGGTTATGGAAATTATGATTGTTTTCATATTTTGGTAAATAACTTTGCAAGGGACCAAGTCAGTGTGCCAAGTAATACTTCATTTTGAAGACAGTATTGATGGTTCCAACATGGTAAAAAATTGTGCCTGTATGTTGTAGACATGTGCAGATATCAAAGTTTGTTTCAGACTTAGGTTATGGAAATTATGATTTTTTTTATATTTTGGTAAATATCTTTTGCAAAGGATCATCTGAATGTGCCAAGTAATACCTCATTTTGAAGACGGTATTGCTGGTTCTAACATGGTAAAAGAATTGTGCCTGTATGTTGGACACGTGCAGATATCAAAGTTTGTTTCAGACTTAGGTTATGGAAATTATGATTTTTTTTTCATATTTTGGTAAATAATTTTGCAAGGGAGCGTCTGAATGTGCCAAGTAATATCTCATTTTTAATACAGTATTGCTGGTTCCAACATGGTAAAAGAATTATGCCTGTATGTTTGACATGTGCAGATATCAAAGTTTGTTTCGGACTTAGGTTATGGAAATTATGATTTTTTTTCATATTTTTGGTAAATAACTTTGCAAGGGAACATCTGAATGTGCTAAGTAATACCTCATTTTGAAAACAGTATTGATAGTTCTAACATGGGAAAAGAGTGGTGCCTGTATGTTGTACTCATATGAAGATATCAAAGTTTGTTTCGATCATAAGTTATGAAAATTAAGATTTATTTTTCATATTTTGGTAGATAACTTTGCAAGGGAGCATCTGAATGTGCCAAGTAATACATCATTTTGAAGACCGTATTGCTGGTTCCAACGTGGTAAAAGAATTGTGCCTGTATGTTGGACACATATACAGAAATCAAAGTTTGTTTGGAATTAGGTTATGAAAATTATGATTTTTTTTTCATGTTTTGGTAAATAACTTTGCAAGGGAGCATGTCAGTGTGCCAAGTAATACCTCATTTTGAAGACAGTGTCACTCTTTACAACATGGTAAAAGAACTGTGTATGTGCACTCTACACATGTAGAGATATCACAGTTTGTTTAGTCTTGTACGATTATGAAAATTATACATTTACAATACTTTTCATTATTACGCCTATATCTTTGCAAGGGAGCATGGAGATCACACAAATGATGCATCACTTTGAAGTTGACATTCAGATGCACAACTTTTACACTGCTATGTAGGCTCTGTCTGTTACAGGTGGAGATATTATGCTTAGTTTATTTATCAGTTATGAAAAATAATATATTAATCATATTTCTGTGAATATCTCAAGAAAGGAACATCACACAGTAATGGTTAAGGTATCATCTTAAAGCTGACATTCATACTAATAAATTACATTCAGATTGTATCGGTCTGCATGGTACATTGACCAAGATATTATGCTTTGTTTTTCCAAAAAGGTAATAAATATGCACAATATCAGCTTTCCTTGCCAAATATTTAATAATGACTTTGATATACACTATCAACATTTACACTGTTGGAAAGGTTAGTGTCTGCTGAACAACTTTCGTGTTTACATTTTTTGTCTAGCTCTTATAGTTAGAGTTATGAACATTTGTTTTCTGTATGGTATTACAAATGGATTTTCTGAAAATGAGCTCAGACTGCACTGTTGTTCCTATGGTGGAATTACGCAGGCAGCTTTTCCTGAGCTGCTCCAGAGTGAATGAGTTAACGTATTCATCTTATAGGCACAAGATGCAGGGTTTGATTCTTACATGGGGTAATTGCCTGGGTTTGTTAGTAGCCCACAAGAGCAGTTAACCTGCTAGTAATTTCTGAACATATGATCCTACAAACAACTTTACACATAGTAAATAAAATAGAAAACCTATACATCTAACTTATAAATTAATAAATATGAAAATAGCTTACTTCCTCCTTGTAGTAGACCAGAGAGATAATGTGAAATACAGGGAAAGATGATTGTAGCGATATTTGGTTTGGTCAACTTGTAATAAAGATTCTGGACACCTGTTTTACTTTTCTTATTCATAATTCACTGACAGGCTTTTTTAAGATTATGCATACTGAAAATGAGACACAGTATGAATCAAAAGCATGAGCTAAGTGTTTAGTCTAGTGGAGAGTTTGAGAGGTAGTTTGTTCATCTTTTTCCACAAATGAGAAATACGTTATTCCATGGTGGAATGTTTTATTGCTATATGTAAGCAGTAATGCCCTCCAGGGTGTGTGTTGATGTGTAATTAGCACCCCGCCAAGGGGGTGTTTGAGGTCTGACGCTGCAGGCGGAGGGCCTCTACACCCCTGGAAGGGCATTAATTAAACATTAACACACACCCTGGAGGGCATTATTGTCTTTAGACAGTGGGCTCGCTGTAAAATTGTTGCATTTTACTTGCTTATTTGTTTGTTTTTTTTTTAGTACTATATTATTTTTTTAATATATTTTAATGTAAAATAGTTCCTCCATCTACTGTTTCAAACTTGCTGTAGTATATGTTAATGGTGTTGGAGGATGCATTTTACATCAAATGTATATAAAAAAAATAATACAGTACTTAAAATAAAATAACACTAACAAATAACATTAAGATATGTGAGAGATGCAATTATATAGCCAAACTGGAAGCTAAGCTGCCTCCACCCAAGACTGGAACAGACAGTCAAGAGGCGAAGGTTAACACTTGCACTAGACCTCCAGCCACACACAGACCTACTAAAACAGCACTGGCAAAAAATACACATAAATACAATAAAATCATACTCTGAGGCTCTAAATAAAAACCCGCAAAAGCATCAGAGACCTCCAAAGCAGACACCCAAACAACTTGCACTTCCCATCACAAACCAGACAACGCATAAAACACAAAATCAGTGTGCCGCACATTCACAGCCCTTAAGGTGAAATAACATACCGAACACATTAGTAATAGGTGACTCTATAGTTAGGCACACTGACGTCCCACTCAATAGGCTGGACAAAGCAGAAGGTTACTGTTAGCTGCCTGTCGGGAGCCAGAATCCGCCACATAACACAAGCACTCTGGTAACTCCAGAACAAGTACAAATATGACTCTGTCATTTTTCATGTTGGTGTGAATGACCTGAGACGTACTTCCCTGGACTACATGAAAAGAGACATGGAAGAGCTCTCTGATCATGCAACCCAGGCTGGCATGACCCTGACCCTGAGTAGCGTCCTGCCCTGACCAAGAATGATACCTCAGTATAAAGAAAAAATGATCAATTTCAACAATTGGCTAAGCTTCTGGTGTCATTCAAAGGGGGTCCAGTGTCTGTCAGCCTGGGACGACATGCTTGACAAGCCACGTTGCTTCGCAAGAGACTGCTTGCACCTCTCACCCCTATGCTTTCGAATACTGGCCAAGGCTCTTGCTGCCCCCATAGTGCCTTTTTTAGGCACGGCTCAAAAGTCAAATCCACCTCCGTAAACAGCACAATTAACAAAAAACTGAGGATTATGCTACTAAACGCCAGGAATTTAAATCTCAAAACTGCACACACTCGCGAAGCACTCCTCAGTATAGAGAACGCTGACATCTGTGGAGTAACTGAAACCTGGCTCAAGGCTCTAGAGAACACCCCAGCACTACTGGGCTACAACTCTTACCGCACTTTTCGGCCACAGAACACGGACCGAAACACAAAAGGAGGGGATGTATCCATATTCATCAAGGATACCTACACCTCCAGGTTAGTGGCGCAGCATGGTACCTCTGAGGTAATCCATGTGCAGCTAACATCGGGCAAATCTACAATGCAGATTGTGGCCTGCTACAGATCACCCTCCATGACCCAGGACCACCACTCCACCATTCTGGAGACACTGGAAAACATGAAAGTCCTACCGAACACCCTGATATTGGGCGATTTCAGTTACCCTACCTTTCACTGGGAAAACTACTCCAGTACAAATTTCCAGGCCCAGAGCTTCCTGGAATTCATAAACTCAAACGCCCTGGATCAGCTGGTAAACTCCCCTACCAGATGTGAAAACATATTGGACCTGGTCATCACCAGCATAGGCAACAGGTGGCACTGGAGGTCAACCTGTCACTGGTTAGATCAAACCATAAACTAATCACTCTGGATGTCCACACCCCACCACCACCCCCAACTAAGGAAACCACAGTAAAAAACTTCTCTAAAGCAAACTTCACCTTGCTTAAGGCATAGGTGGTAAGTTTCACAGCCCCCACGCTAAGGGATAATGCTGCCCAAGATGCAGAAACCTTTACAAATGCACTAGGATGCATGGATCGTGCCATCCCTAGCAAATCCAAGACTCACTCCTCAAAGAGAAGGAAACCAGTTTGGTGGACCCCTGCAATAAACAGGCTATACAATAGAAGGAGGAAACTAGTTCAGAAAAATAGCAAATCCCAAAAAGGAAAGACATCCCTGATCAGTATCAGTAAGAAACTAAAGTCCCTCATGAAATCATCCAAGGCTAACTTCAAAAGAAAAATAGCCAAGGATTCAAAAGATAACCACAAAGCCTTCTTTAGCTATGTTAAGAATCTAAGTGGCAACTCACAGATATGCACTAAACTAGTGCAAAATAGCACAAAATATACTGAACCTACTGATATTGCCAACATCCTGGCAGATAGATTCAGTGCAAACTTCACCCCCCCCCCTCTCACTTCCAAAAGGGCCCACAACAGTACCGGAAAAGTGTAGTGTCCCAGAAATCACAGACGCACAGGTGAAAACAGCCCTTTCAAAAGCCAAAAACACAGCATCAATGGGACCAGATGGTGTCCCAGGCTGCGTCTTGCACGAACTGCAGTATGAACTAACCCCCCATCTAAACACTCTGTTCAACCTCAGCCTCTCCACAGGCTACGTGCTCATAGAATGGCGCACAGCAACGGTTATTCCTCTCCACAAAGGAGGGGCCACAACTGACCCTGGTAACTATCGCCCCATAAGCCTGACTAGCCCGACCCAGTTTGTCTTTAAGGGCAGATCATGCCTACTAAACCTGGTTGACTTCTTCAAGACAGTCACCAAGGCCATAGATGAGGGAAAGGTGGTTCACACAGCCTACCTTGACCTCGCCAAGGCTTTCGACACCATTCCCCACTCTGGTATTACAGAAAAACTCACTAGCCTGAACATAAACCCCTACTTCACGAGATGGGTTGCCAACTGGCTTACAGACAGAACTCACACGGTAAGAATAGTGGGCTCTAGGTCCAACTCTAAACCAGTCACAAGTGGTGTCCCACAAGGCTCGGTCCTGGGACCCCTACTGTTCGGCATATACTTCTCCGAAGTACAGGCAAACACAGGAGGGCTATGGCTAACCAAGTTTGCCGATGACTGCAAACTGGGAGCCATAATTGACTCTCCGTCTGACACGGACATCCTCCAAAAGGGCCTTACTGAGACGGACACCTGGTGTCAAAGTCATGGCCTCAAGCTAAATGCCAAAAATGCATAGTCATCCCATTTGGGAAAAAGAAAACACCCACGAATTACCACATAGGTGGCAGCCCCCTTAATACAGAAGAGGTAATAAGAGATCTGGGGACCCAGGTTGATAGTAATCTCTCCTTTGACAATTATATTGCCAAAGTAGTTGGGAAATCCTCCTATGTGGCCCATCTAATTACTAAAGGGTTCACATCAAGAAATAAAGAGGTTATAGTGCCCCCTCTAATTGTCACTCATTAGACCCATCATAGAGTACAATGCCTCATTTGGAATGTACCTCACAAGACACTTCCAACAGGTGGAAAGACCACAAAAGTACCTCACCAAGAGGATTACTGGTCTCAGACATATGTCCTATGCAGCCCGACTTAAAAAACTCCGGCTGTACTCAGTGGCATATCGCTTACTCAGAGGTGATCTTTGCCTGACTTACAAAGCCATGTCCAACTCAGAATTGATGGACATGCTCCACCTAAAGAAATCCAAGTCACTGCGAGCCACGCACTCTAGTAGCTAAACCTCGCCAAAACGATAAATAGAACATGCTGGAGGGATAGATTCCTGTCACAGAGACTCCCCGTACTTTGGAACAAAATTACATCAGGCAGAGCCCCTCACTAACGCTCTTCAAGAGAAACCTTGACAAATGGATGGGTAACAGAAAATACACCCCTGGGATTACTTCATTGGCTTTGCTTGACAGAGGATCATTTAATTAATCAATGGGGTGGCGAAAGCAAACACACTCTGGCTAGGCTTATAAATGCCCTCGGGCAGATAGCTTAGTACCTACCTATGAACCTGTAAGCAAGTGAAACACAATTTTACATACAGCCCATTCTCTCTCCCATACACACATGCACAGTCTCTTCTGCTTTTACTCACATGCATGTACACACAGTCTCCTCTGCTTTCATACACTCATTCAGTCTCACACTGTCGATTTCCCTCACAAGACAGTCTCCTCTGCTTACATACATGCATCATTCACTCACACATTACTCTCGCTTTCTCTCCATCTCTCTCTCTCTCTCTGACTTGCACACACACACACACACACACACACACACACACACACACACACTCTCAATCGCTCTCTTACTCGCATGATGCGCATACACTCTCACACACACTGTATTTCTTTTATTTTACACTCGCTAAACAGCAAAAAGGCTGCTTAGCGAGCATAAAATAATGGCGGCTATTCCGTTTTCTTCAGTCCAAGCTCCACGGCGGCTTGATAAGCTGCCATGAAGCAGCGGACTTGTTTTTCACTGGGCATTACTTGTACATTAATACCCTGATGGAGAATGTTCGTTCTCCAATCAGGATGTTGCTGTACAGTTTGCCCATTGTCTAACATTAGGTAATGTATTTGTTACAATTGTCCATAGCTGAAGATTTCATATTGTTTATATATAAAGTGTATAATAAGGTCTGTACATAAGTAGGATTTCATTATCCCAGTGTTTTTCTCTCTCTTATGTAAATGTCTGATTTTAAATGCATATCTGTTAATATTAATAGATTTAATAATCCAGTAAAGAGGGAAGAGTCTGTTCAAATACTAACAGTTGCATAAAGCTCAAGTAGTATTTCTACGGGAAACACATTTACTTAATAAAGAAGTGAATACACTTTCATTAAGGAATTATTTGGTTTTAGCAGGTTCTGGCTTTTGAGTTAAAAGAAGAGGCACCGTCATTTCGTTAGAACTCATCAGTAAGTAAAAGATATGTATGTTGATAAAAGTGGTGTGTTAAGCATAGTTAAAATTGAGTGGAACAAGGGACTATTACATTGGTGAACTCTTATTGGATTCCAGGGGTTGAAGCTAAATATGCAAAAAATTACTAGACACTGTAGCCTATTACATGAAAGGTGAAATCATAATGGCTGGTGATTTTAGTTGTATTTTGTCAGACAAGGATTCCACTGCCAGTAGAAACTGAGTCACATCTTCTGCCAAACTCTTAAATTTTGTAAATGTAATGAATAAAAAAAAAATATATATATATATATATATATATATATATATATATATATATATACACACACACACACACACACACATATATATATATATATATATATATACATTTATATATCCATATATGTATGTGTACATGTATGTATATACATTTATGTGTGTATGCATATATATATATATATATATATATATATATATATATATATATATACACACACACACACACACACACACACACACATATATGTATATGAGCCAAGGAAAACAAACTTACTTTACCCATTATTCATATTTATTTATTTATTTGACATTTGTTTACTGGGAATGTCTGAGTAGGAGAGAGACTATTTTCAGTTGAGGCCCGGGGAGAAATACTCCAGATGCATGTCTTTGTAATGTGGGAGGAGACTGGAGCTCCTGGAGGAAACTCACATGAACGCAGGGAGGACATGTAGACTTCACACAGAAGGCACCCCAGCTAAGAATCTAACTGGAGAACCTCTTGCTGTGAGGCAGCAATGCTAACCGCTACACCACTGCTTCATCCAATGTAGTGTTTCATATGGATATGGAACTCGAACAAATATTGATAACATGTTTGTCTTGAACAATGTATCTTGTAGCAGAGAAGTTTCAATAGTTTCATGTTAATTATTGGGCCATAATACTGTAATTTTTAATATTTTATAAACTGACAATTTAATACATCACAGGAGATTAATATTGTACATTATTAAAATAAAAGGATTCAAGGGTTGCTGTGTTGCAGATCAAAAATTTCCTAGAAGTAAACATGAATGGTGAAGTATCTGCTTTTGTCCTGTGGGATTCTCTTAAGACTTACTTAAATGGAAGAGTTGTAAGCTGGTATATTAGTAAAATAAGAGAATGGAACAAAGAATTGCATGCACTGCAGGCCAAAATAGACTCACTAAAGTTAAATATAAAGCCAAATGACATTATCAGTCAGTCTGAACTTTAAAAGTTAAATAGGAAATATGTTGAAATTCTAAATCATAAAGTTTCAATAAACCTAGAAAATCTTAAACTTCAGACATATTCAGTAAACCCTTTAAACTTGAATAAACTTGCTCTTAGATTAAAGAAAATTAATAAATTAAATCTTATCAAAGACATAACACACAGTAAGAAAGAGGAACAGATATTAAAGGTATTCTTGTGGGTTATAATGTAAATACAAATAGCCTAGATGATGATGTAGTTGAAACTTTTGTAAGGGAAAATATAAATAAAATAAGTGACCAAATAAAAATAAAAAAAATGATAGACCATTCACTTTAACAGAAATAAAAGCTCAAATAAAAGTTAAAAAAAATAATACGGTGCTGGGCTTAGATGGTCTTATACCAGAAGTATATAAAATACTACTGGATGATGCAGTTAAAATATTAGACAAGGTCTGTAGAGAAATAAAAACTGCTGCTGAAGTCCCCCATCATGGAACTATTCCCTTATATTACCTGTTTTAAAACAAGTTAAGGATCGTACTCATATAGACTCATGGACTGTAAGATGTTTGTGTCCATTTTAGCTGACAATCTTATACCTAAACTAATTAACAATTATCAAGCTGGGTTTATTTTAAATAGAGAGGTACAGGACAATAATATAAGAATACACTCATTAGACTGTGCAAATAAAAATAAAGAACTTTCTATCATTAGTCTCAATTTAGATCAGGCTTTTGACTCAGTTAATTGGTTGTACCTGTTTAAAACACTGAGCTGATTGCATTAATGTCTAAGGTATACAACAGCTCTTGGGCTTATGTTAAAATTGGTTATTTTCTTTCTAATTTTTTAAATTGTAAAAAGACATAAAACACGGCTGTCCATTATCACGTTTACTTTTTGCATTAGTTATAGAATCCTTTGCTAATAGTATTAGATTCAGTAAGAATATTAGTGGTGTCAAAGTTAGAGAATTCATTAGAACATATAATTAGTTATATGACTCAGTTTGAAGAAATCTCAAACTTGAGAATTAATCTTAATGCAAGTACATTACTAATTAATAAACATAAAAAAAAATCTTATAAAAAGTATTCTAACTTAAATTGTAGTAGCAATCAGATGAAATACCATGGTATAACCATTATGTCTTATAGTAAAGAAATGATATAAACAAGCTTTCAACAGGTTGGTGACAAAATTGACACAAATTCTTCTTTACCATGGAAGAGCAATTAATTAAGATGGTAATTCCCTCTAAACTATTGCTGGTCTTACAATCTTTAGTATAATCTCCACCAAAAAAAAAAAATGAAGAAAATAAACAATATTCTACTTAATCTGTTGGCATCCTAATAAACCAAGAATTTTCTTTGGCACAGAAAAGGTTGGGGTTATGGTGGAATAAGATTCCCTGATATTCAGTTGTATACTTCAACGATTGTAAATGTTATAGCACAGTGGATAAATGTATCTTGTGATTCAAAATGGAAACTGATGCATCAAGAAATATTAATAATTATCACAGCCAGTCATAAACAAATAGTTCCTAATAGTTTTATCTGGGTATTAAAATATTCTTGAGTAAATGGAATTAAACCCTCTTCTCAAATTCCCTATTAAATGACATAATTTCCTCTTTCCAAAAGTTCACATATTCTAACCATTGTGTATTTTCTGTTTCTAGTTGCATATACAAATGACTGCTTAGAAGCTCATAACTTCAACAAAATGCTAGTATATAGATAGCAAAGTAATTTATTGGCATCAATTTTAACTGGCACTAATATATACTGAACATTTAAGGTCCAAATACAGTCAACATTCTGAGAGTTATTTAACTTTACAAATATTTATAGACTTTAAGAACACAGAAGTTAATATATTTAACCTAGATAAAAAAATCATTCCCCAAATTATTGGAATTCTTAAGCATCAGTAATAATGCAATAAAAAATCATGTTTGCCACAAATTTATAAAATTCTTAAAGTTGGATTTCACATATTTAGACAATTCTTATTGGAACTACTTCTCAAAAATGAATAATGACTTCTTTGAAGAATACAAGAAAATAATAAAATCTACAGATAAAACTACATCTTCATTATACTGGAAAATGTTCACTTGGAAATGGTTGCGCAGACCTTTTTTCACTCCGTAACAAAATTACAATTATTTATAAATCAAATAGAATTAAATGCTGGAGATGTGATTCTGAAATAATAGCTGATTTGGACTTGTGGGATATGAATGTGAAGTTCGGTCTCCCCTTTTTGGAAAAGTTAATAACTTTGTTTAAGTTCTATGGACAGATGGCTGTAATATTTCTAAATCTTTAGTTTTGTTTAATGCTCCGATTTCTGAGAATTCCAAAAACCCATATGCCTCTTCTTTGGTCTGTTCTTGCTATAGCCAGAAAAGTAATTACTAAAAACTGGAAAAGTAATCACCCCCTTTATTGTTGAATTTTAGTATGGCAAAAGTTGTTTGCAGTAGTGAGTGGGTCTGTATCAGTTAATTGAAAACGTTCTTTCCCTAACGCCAATTCATCGAACCATATTCCTTACTCTACTCAAATCTGCTAAACTTTTTACAAGGATAAAAAAGCTACTTGGTCACCAGAGAGAGAGAGTAACAGAAACTACATCAGTTTAAAAGGTTAAACTAACCAATATGTGTGTGGGGGGGGGTTCACCCCCCCCAATTATATATACCAACTCTGAGATTGCACTACTTTGGGGAGAAGGGCAAATGTGTAACAATGGCCACCTATCTCCCTTTTCCTAGGAAAAAGTTTGCTGAAAAGAGGTTCGATGAATATGATTCATTGAAAAAGGCATTCAAAGAAAGTTTTCGGTAAACCACAGACAGACCCATAGAGAATTGCATAGTATAATGATGAAAACTTCTAATATTGTACATTCATATAAGTTTTTGCTTAAACTTGCTTGAAAAATAATTGTTGCTGTTATGTATAACTTTGTATTGATCAGCTGTGGATCTATGTAAATAGTTATTTTTGTTTTATAATTTGTTTTTAAGACCAAAAAAAATAATGTTCGGTTAAAGCTTCTGTTGGCCAGCAATAATTATGCCACTGTGTTTAGAGTCGGGGAATGTAAGAACATAGAAGCAATGATACTAATGTAACATTTTAGGGGAGTGTGTTAATGAACCTGAGAGAGGGTCATTGATGAGCTGGGGGACTAAGGCCAGATTGAGAATAAACAAGCTATGGGATTGGGTCACATATATTGTTGTATTCAAGGTTATGCACAAGGGTTTTATGAAGAGCAAAATAGCAAGAAAGCTAGTATGGCTAGAAATGTGAGGTTAGTAATTAGGACTCCTTGCCCTACCCCCAGCATTTAGATGGCCAAACATTGTCCTTTTTCAGATTTTACCGGCTTGAATTGGCTGTGGACACATTAGGTGAGGGAACTCGTAAGCAAAGAATACAAGATTGAGTTTGGGGGTGTTCTGCCATTTATAGTAATACGTGCTATCCCTCCAGACCAAATTACCTTGGCAGAGCCCATTTCAAGTTGTTTGCTCTGGAACAGCTGAAGACTGGTGGCTGTTGACTTCCTCCTGTCGGAGCACTGGTGCATCCAAAGCTCAATTTCAGAGAATCCATTTATGATCTCGTACTACAAGCAAATGGTCATAACTCTTGAACCATAACAGCTACACCAAAAGTGTCAGTGCAGATGATTTTCAGAGATAAATCATGACTGTACTATACATGTTGACACTGCAGTTACAAAGTCAAAAATGTGATTGTTGTTCAGCACCAATGTTGTGCAGATTTTCTTGCGTATTTTGCAAGAGAAGTTGCAATATCTTGTTAGTCATCTCATGCATATATGTACTTATCTGTACCTGATTTATTTGTTTGGATGTCACCTTCAAAAATGAGACCTCAAGTAGTAAAATTACATGCTCGTTTACTGATATGCATGGAAATGACTGACATCATACTACTAAAAATCTGGCAACTAAACAAGCTATTGTATCTCAGCACCTGCAACAATCAAGGTCTTATATCCGTGGATAGTGTGTATGGGCTAACATGAGCTTCAAAATGGATCATCTTTGTTGCCCGTTTGCTCCATTCCACAGATCTAGGCATAATTATATCATCATCATCATATTTATTTAACATTTGTTGACCAGGAATGTCTGGACAGACCCTATTTTTAGTGGAGGCACTGGTGGAAACACTCAAGATGCATGTCATGTGGGGAGGAAACCAGAGTACCTGGAGGAAACCCACATGAACACAGGGAGGACATGCAGACTCTGCACAGAAGACACCCCAACCGAGAATTGAACCAGAGAACCTCTTACTGTGAGGTGACATTAACCATTGCACCTGCCATAGAATAATAATAATAAATATAATTTCCATAATGTGACAAAGTATTCTATTTCTGCAAGAGTGGTAATGTCAGGATTTTTGGTGACAATGTCTTTGTAAGTCCAGCCTATACTTTGCGCATCATCTTGCAAAAATATTAAAAGACCAATATAATTTTCATACTCTGTCAAACTTTTTTTGTCTGTGTGTGCTACCTACAACTCATGTCTTGTCAAGTTGTAAGTTTTGATAGCAGTTTCAAAATGAGACCTTACTCTTAATGCTTGGAGAGTTATTCACACAATTATGAATAATATGTGATCTTCGTAACCTTTAAACTGTAACATCTGTCTCTGTGTACCACTTTCAGTGCATGTCCTGTCACAAGTGTTTATGGTGGCTGTAAAATGAGGCCTTAGTCAGCATCTTGACATGTTCCAGAAGAGTTCACAAAAATACGGAAAATTACATAACTTTGATAACGTAGATAATAGACCGATATGCCCTTGTACACCACATGCAATTCCTGTTCTGTCATCACATCATAAATACTGATGGCAGCTTCAAAACAAGACCTTTTCCATAATTTTGCCTTATTTCCTTACAGAGGTATTCTCAAAAATGTGAAGTAAACCATACGTTTCATAAGCTAGCTAACACACTGTCACAACTCTGTAGTTGTGTTTCATGCACATTGTTTCTTGGCCAATGTGTCTACCGTAATATAATCTTCCAAATGATGCATTAATCTTATTTTCTCATGCTCCCTTACAAGGATACTGACAAAAACATGAGAACTGTAATTTTCATATCCTGACAAATTCCCTCCATGTGTGCTTCATGTACTTCATTGTAAGTAAAGGTGATAGCTTCAGAATTAGACCTTATCTATCACATTGTCATGCACAGTGACAGAGGTATTTGCAAAAATATAATTTTCATAACCAAATTAATAATGTTAGAGGTCAGCAGGTGTGCTACGTGCATGTCTGTTGGCCATTGTGAGTGTACTTTTGCAAGCTTCAGTCAGTACTTTTTCAATCATATTGCAGCATGTACCACCAGAAACACCTGCAAAGTGGCAAATGCAAGCAGTTAGTGCCATGTTTGTAAGTGTAGTATAGATAAATATGCATTTTAACGTATTACCTTATTTGTACTTGCTTGAGTTTTGGTGACTACTCCTTTAATTACCAGTTTTCAGGTAATTACCTACCAAATGCTAATAGACACACACCAACACAGACAGGAAGTCAGAATCTGTAGGCAGAGGCTACCTGTAAAAACAAAAAAAAAAAAAAAAAGGGCAGAAGGACCACCACCCCAGTGGTTTTCTCCAGGGCATGTAGCGGCTTTTATGCCACTTGTGGGTGCCAAGAAATGCCCCTACCTGTGCATTCAGCTGCTGACTTTGATACTGTCACATGACCTCCTCTAATCTCATCGGTCTGCCTAACCTCTGCTTTTCATGTCTGAGTGTTTCCTTTCAGAAAGGCAAATGCTGGCATGGCAAATGCATGTGTGTTAGTTATAATTTCAACTGGCCATTCTTGGTTCATAGGTAGATACTAGACTATCTACCCGAATTCATGTATAAGCCTAGCTAAAATGTGTTGGCCTTTGCCGCCCCCTTAGATTAGTTCCCTGTGCCTCTGTCCAGCAAAGCCACTGAAGTTATCCCCAGGATAAACTTTCTGTTTCCCATCCACTCATCAAGGTTTCTTTTGAAGAGCGTTAGTGAGGAGCTCTGCCTAATGTAGATTGAAATCTTGTTCCAAAGCATGGGAAGTCTCTGGGACAGGAATCTGTAATCCAGCACATCCTGTTTATTGCTGTGGTGGGGTTTAGATCCGTAGAGCATGAGGCTCGAGGGGATAAGGTTTTCTTTAGGTGGAGCATGTTCATCAATTCTGGATTGGACATGGCCTTGTATGTCAGGCAGAGTTCAACTCTGAGTAGGCGGTATGCAACTGAGTACAGCTGGAGTTTCTTCAGTCGAGCTGCATAGGGCATCTGTTTGAAGCCAGTGATCCTCTTGGTGAGGTACTTCTAAGGTATTTACAGCTGTTGCAGTAAGGTACATCCCAAATGGGGTGTTGGACTCTATGATGAGTCTGATGAGTAGAGGGGCACAATGACCTCTTCTGATCTGGATGTGAACCCTTTTGTGATTAGGTGGGCCACGTAGAAGGATTTTCTAACCACTTTGGCAATGTGATTATCAAAGGTGAGATTACTATCTACTTGGGTCCCCAGATCCCTTATTACGTCTTCCGTATTTAGGGGACTACCACCTATGTGGTAGTTTGTGGGTACTTTGTTTTTTCCAAAGGGGATGACCATGCACTTTTTGGCATTTAGCTTGAGGCCATGATTTTGACACCAGGTATCCGTCTCAGTGAGACCCTTTTGGAGGATGTCTGTGTCAGCCGGAGAGTCAATTATAGCCCCTAGTTTGCAGTTGTCTACGAACTTGGTCAGCTATTGTCCTCCTGTGCTTGCCTGTACTTCTGAGACGTATATGCCGAACAGGAGGGGTCCTAGGACTGAGCCCTGGGGAACGTCACTTCTAACCGGTTTAGAGTTGGACCTAGCTCCCGCAACTCTCATCATGTGGGTTCTGTCCATAAGCCAGCTGGCAACCCATCTTGTGATGTAGGGGTTTATGTTCAGGCTGGTGAGCTTGTCTATAATACCAGAATGTGGAATGGTGTTGAATGCCTTAGCGAGGTCTAGGTAGGCTGTGTGTACCACCTTTCCCTTGTCTATAGCCTTGATAACTGTCTCAAAGAAGTCCACTAGCTTTAGGAGGCATGATCTACCCTTAACAAAGCCAAACTGGGTAGGGTCCAGTGTTTGGAGGTTCCCAATGTCTCTGATAATGAGTTCCATGATGATGCGCTCCATAGCCTTGCAGGCCAAGCTGTCAGGCTTATAGGGCAATAGTTCCCGGGGTTTGTTGTAGCTCCACCATTGTGGAGTGGAATAACCAATGCTGTGCGCCACTCTATAGGTATGTAGCCTGAGGAGAGGCTGAGTTTGAACAGTGTGTTTAGGTGAGGGGGTAAGTTAGTCTTTGAGCTCGTGTAGGACGCAGCCTGGGACACTGTCCGGTCCCATTGATGCTGTGCTTGGCTTTGGAGAGGGCTGTTTTAACCTGAGTGTTTGTGATTTCAGGGACTCTACATTCTTCTGGTATGGTTATGGGCCCTTTTGGGGGTGAGACGGGGGTGAAGTTTGCACTGAACCTGTCTGCCAGGAAGTTGGCAATAGCGGTCGGTTCAGTGTATTTTGTGCCATTCTGCACTAACTCCGAGTAGATCTGAGCATTGCCACTTAAGATTCTTGACATAGCTAAAGAATGCATTGTGGTTATCTTTGGAGTCCTTGGCAATTTTTCTTTCAAAGCTCTCCTTGGATGATTTTTTGAGGGATCTTAGTTTCTTGCTGATACTGATCAGGGATGTCTTCCCTTCTTGGGATTTTACTCTTTTCTATACTAGTTTACTCCTTCTGTTGTATAGCTTGTTTATGGCAGGAGTACATCAGACTGGTTTCCTTTTCTTGGAAGAGTGAGTCTTGGTTTTGCTTGGGATGGCACAATCCATGCATTCTTTTAGGTGCCCGTAGAATGCATTGGTAAAGGATTTTGCAGTTTGGACAGTGTTATCCTTCAGCATGGAGGCTTTGAAACTTTCCACTTCAGTCTTAAGTAATGTGAAGTTTGCTTTTGAAAAGTTTTTCATGGTGGTTTCCTTGTCCGGGGGTGGCGGTGGAATGTGGATATCCAAAGTGATTTGTTTATGGTCCGATCTAACCAGCAAGGGGTTGACCTCTGGTGTGGAACACCGGCCGCCCATGTTGGTGATGACCAGGTCCAATATGTTGTCACCTCTGATATAGGAGTGTTGACCAGTTGAACCAGGGCATTTGAGTTTATAAATTCTAGGAAATGTTGGGCAAGGGAGTTAGTACTTGAGTAGTTCTCCCAGTTAATGTTTTGGTAATTGAAATCACCCAATATTAGGGTGTTTGGTAGGACCTTTGTTTCCCAGTGTTTCCAGAAAAGAGGAATGGGGGTCCTGGGACATGGTGGGTGATCTGTAGCAAGCTACAGTTTAAATTGCAGTTTTTGCCATTGTTAGTTGCACGTGGATGATCTCTGAAGCATCGTGCTGTGCCACTAACCTGGAGGTGTAGGTATCTTTGATGAATGTGGATACGCCCCCGCCTTTTGTATTTTGGCTTGGGTTCTATGGCCGAAATGTATGGTATGAGTAGTAGCACCTGGTAGTGCTGGGGTGCTCCCTGGAGCCTTAAACCAGGTTTCTGTTACTGCACATATATTGATTTTTCTCCATACTGAGGAGTGCCTCGAGTGTGTGCATTTTGAGGTTTAGACTTTTGGCACTGAGTAGCATTACCTTCAGTTTTTTGTTACTTGTGCTATTACGGCGGTGGGTTTGTCTTTTGAGCCTTGCCTAAAAAAGGCAGTATGGCGGTGGCAAGAGCCTTGGCCAGTATTCAAAAGCCTAAGGGTGACAGGTCCAAGCTGTCTCTAGCGAAGCAGCGTGGCTTGTCGAGCTTTTCATCCCAGGCGGACAGACACTGGAGCCCCTTTGAATGACACCAGAAACTTAGCCAGTTGTTGAATTCGAGAATTTATCTTCATACCATGGTATCATTCTTGGTGAGGGCAGGTTGCTACTCAGGGTCAGAGTCATACCATGGTATGAATCAAATACTGTTAGTCTGATTGCGCTGCAGCTGGGGCACCCTGTAGTGCCACATATGTGGTCGGGGGGAGTATACTGTGAATCGAGAACAGCAAACTAGCTATAACCGAGGAGACATGTGAAGAGAGAAAAACAGAGGAAAGACTGCCAGTCCACTGAGTTACCCAGGACAGATAGAAGACTTTCATGCCACCCATGGTCATCACAGTATCACATGTCTGTGCTGGTTACCTACTCAGACTGATGAGATTATAACTGTGCAACACCTTGTCCTGTTTCAGCAGTCTTGCCTCATCTCTGTTTTTTGTGTTTGTGTGTGTCCTGTTGTTGCTGTAAACTAGTTACCACAAGCATGTGCGAGTAGCAGCAGTGTGGGACTGAGCTGAAAAATCTCCAAGTACCCTGCTGCTGTCCTGCATAATGCTAAGATGCATGTTATTTTGATTCACTGTGTGGTACATTAAGTATCATAGGATCTTTTTTTCCCTGCATTCATAGTGTAGACCATTACAGCACATTTACTGTTGGCTTCAATTGGGCAGACCTCTCCGGCCACAATAACTCATTAAAATTCTCAGTACATAGGTTGAACTGGCATGTTGGACACTCCCAGGAAGGTTTAGGATATTTAACTTTCATAGCACAGTTTTTGCATCTGGATTTCTGCCACTTCACTGGGAGATGGAAGCCAGACTGAGAGCAGCTGACTTACTCTTGCTGCATAATCTCAGTGTACCTCTTCCTCCTCTTGTATCTGGCAAGGCGTATCAGTGCTAGCATCTTTGAAAACTGCAACTAGAGTGCAGAATCAACACATCCAGTACATGACGTGATTGTTTTCAGCTGATTCTCTGTAAAAATAACATTCAGTGTTGGCTTTCTTCATACTTGGGTACTGTGCTCTGAGCTGATAATGCTGTGTCCTCTCCATTCATGTAGCCATTGTATATATTCACACTGATGCTTGTTTCATTATATTTTTATTTATATATACTGGAGGCCGACATGGTGTATACACGGAGTGTGTGGTATGTCTAGGGCTGTCGCATAATAGACTCCTCCTGCTCCCTGTGTACTGGCTTCAACCAACCGGAGCAACAAACTGATCTTAAAAGGCCTGTTGCCATCTATTACCTCTTCCTCAGCTTTGCCTTCTACATCAGGGGCTCAACCCTCATTCCAGGAAACCTAGAGCGCAAACGGTCACCTGAAATGGCTCTTTGAACAGGTGAACTGCCTCAGAAACTATCACAATCTTTGGATCCGACTGACTCTGCTCCGATTGTGATAGAGACTTCCGTTCAGTGCCGGTCTCAAAAGTTTTTTCACCAGAGCCAGTTGCCCCAAGGCCAAAGTCTCTGATCCTTTAATCTTCCAGTCCAGTCTCTAGACCTACATCTGTTGTGTCATCTGCCAGGTCTTCCCATAGTCTGTCTGAATCGGGGGTAGACAGGGTGCTGATGATGTTTCTCCCAGCATTTATTCCATTAACTCCTCCTCTGATCTGACCTTCGAGTTTGGAGTCATCGAGCCTGAAGATCCTTTGAGTCAAGACATTGCAGCTGACAGGTACAAGTACCTCAACTCCAACAGTTTCCTGACTGCCCCAGCTCCCACAGTTTTGGAGCAGAGCAGGTATCTGAGCTGTAGCTTGTAGGCGTGGAGTCTGAGGGGCCGATGTCTGCTGTGAAGTTTTTGGAGCTGTTTCTTCCCCTCTGGGCATCGGTGCTTGACAGTTCAACTCCAACTCCACCCTCTGATCCAGGAGTTGTGCGGATTCTTAGGGCTTTTCCCTCAACAGCTTCAGCTCCCGGGGTGTAGCCCTCATTTTCTCATTCTCCCTCAGCAGTCAAAGTAGTGGAGAGGGTTCTCTCTGCTCCCAGTAGAGCCTCAACTCTCCCTGCTTTAGTGCCTGGTCCCTCCTTAGCAGATATTGTGCCTGAGACTTCTGTTCTGTCATCTCCAGGGCAGCCTACTTGGAAAGACTTCCAGACTTATTTCCCTTGTTGAATGTCCTGAGACTTTATAGACACCTCCCTGGAGTGCCATATCGAGGAGGCCCCTCGTGTCAGTGCAAAAGGAGGGATTTTGATTCCCCATTGGAATCCCTCACTGAGGACACAGATATCTATGGAAGGGAAGGGACCTAGGTCACCAACCGGGGATGTCTTCTTTGGAGACGACATGGAAATTCTTTGCCAAAAGGTGGCTGGTCTACCCAAAACCCTTACCCTGCTCATTTGCTTATTTCCTCAAGCAGTTCAAAGCTGCAGTGCTGTGCTGTGATATTGGGAAAAGATAAGTGCTTATTTTCAGCTGTTTCTGCGCTTCTGTTTTACTGTATATCTGTGCAGTCTGTGCACCTGTTTTTTTAGTCTACCTTTTTTGTCTGTTGCAGCTGAATATCTGTTACTGTTTGTGACCTTTAGAACTTGTAGTGAAATCTTTTGTCTGGAGAGGCACAGCTGTTTTCTTTGTGGCAGAAGGAATCAGTCTAGTTTGATCTAGCTAAAAGCATTCCTGCAACACTGTTATTTTTGATTGAATAATTGGGCTAATTTCTGTTTCTTTGCCTTTAATAGCCAGTGTTTTAAATCAGTTGTACTTATTTGCTCAAGGTGTTCAAAGCTGCTGTGCTGTGATATTAGAAAAAGATAAGGGCTTATTTTCAACTGTTTCTGCACTTCTGTTTTACTGTATATCTGTGTAACTGTTTTTTTTTGTCCCACCCACCTGCTCAGCTGTTGTGGTGGTGGTGGTAAGTCTTGGTGGCTTTGTGTTGCCCTCCTCTTTTATAAAGTTGATACTGGACACCCCCCCCCCCCAGGTCACATCACCTCATTCTGTTTATAGTGAGAACTTAAAGACCCACCCCTTTAACTTCTGAACCTTGAATTATCTCATCTTCTATCTCGTCATTTTCTAGTAAAAAAAAATCTGTACCACTTTCTACTTCATTTTGCTGCTTGTGCTCAAGTTCAACTGCATTTAGTTTGTCATATTTATTACTACCAATCATTAGCGGACTGGCGTTCTGCTGTGGCGACCCCTAACCGGGATAAGCCGAAAGACACAACACAACATTACTGCTTATTGTTAGCCTCACTAAATTGGTGACAGTATTCTACAGAATCGCTGCTTTATTTGTGCTGTCTGTTGCTTCTGTGATTTGTGAGCTACTGTTTCAAAGCAATATACTTATTTCATTGCTATCGACTTCAATTCATTACTAACTGCATTTTGTTGCTGTTTAACTGTATTTTTTCATACTGCGAGTTCTATTCTTTTGACTATAAGTGATTAATCTGTGCATCATTGTGAGCTTTTTCTTACTGAGTTCTTAACCTTAAAATTGAGTAGCATAGTCTAGAGTCAGGTCTGTGGCATCCAGAGCTTCACTGCATGGTTTTTACCCCTTTTTGAGGAATTCCAGCTACAAGTTTTCCCGTAGTAGCACTTGTGTTATCATCTAGTAGTACTACTCATAGACCTTCCTCCCTTTACTCTCTTAGCTCTTTCAGTTTCTGACAAATATGGATGGACAATTTCCTACATTTTCTCCTGTCTGGTCGATATGGGCATCCTGTGACTGTGTAGCAGCTGCCTCATGTACACAGACAACCATCTACTACTACCACCTAGGAACACAATTTGTAAGAGATGCAAATACATAAAGCACCTAGTGTCATTGCTCTGTCCCCTACAACCAGTATATCTGACACTGAGAAGTTTGGCAGCATGAACACCACACTTAACAACACCTACACAACACACTCCCACATATGCGGAGACCCTAAACAAAAGCATACCCAAACAAAAGAGACCTTCGAGGCATAAATGCACGCAAACTCCACTGCCCACCATAGCACACACTACACACAGTCTTCACACTTGAGTTTCACAGCCACTAAGGCCTAAACATAAACCCAACATATTGGTCATAGGAGACTCCATTGTGACCTTCATCAAACTGGATAAGGAGAAAATCACAGTTGTGTCAGGTGCCAGAAACTGCCATATCACCAATGCAGTCAAGTCTCTCAACAGGTACTGCTATGACTCTGTCATAGTCCATGTTGGAGTGAATGACTTGAGGCATACCTCTCTGGACTGTATGAAGAGAGACATGATCGAGCTCGCTGTGTATGTGTCCCAGGCAGGTATGTCCCTAGCCTTAAAGAGCATTCTACTGTCACCCAGAATGATGCCTCAATACAAACAGAAAATAATTGACTTTAACAACTGGCTTAGTTTCTGGTGTCATTCAAAGGGGATCCCACACCTGACCGCCTGGGATGTCATGATTGACGAGCCACAGTGCTCTTTGCCAGTCATGGCCTGCATCTGTCTCCCTTGGGCTTCAGGTTCCTGGCAAAGGCTTTTACCACCCCATAGTGTTTTTTTTTTTTAGGCAATGCCATAAGGTCAAAACTACCAACATGGAAGTTTCATCAAAATTTAAATTAAAGGTCATGCTGCTAAACGCTATGAAACTACTCATTGCAAGCATTCTTAACCCTGGAAGAATCTGACATTTGTGCAGTCAAAGAAACCTGGTTTAAAGCTGGGGAGAGCACCCCAGCCATACCAGGTTACTCATCCTATCATTCATTCAGACCCCAAGCCGTGAGCAGCAAAATAAAAGGAAGTGGAGTTGCAATATACATAAAAGACATACTCCCCTCTAGGCTGGTCAAAAGGTATGATGCACGGGAAGTACTCCAGGTGCAGTTAACCGACAAGACCCCCCTATTCAAATCATAGCTGGCTACAGGCCTCCATCTCTGACTCAAGATGCCCACTCCACCTGTCTGGACCTCTTCGAATCTATCAAGATTCAACACTTTACCCTGATCTTGGGCGACTTTAACTATCCAACCATAGATTGGAAGAAATACTCATGCCAAAACACACATGCCCAGAGATTCCTTGATTTCATCAGTAGGGTTGCCACCTTTTCAAATGTCCAAAGTGGGATATTTGTGGTACAAATGTCAGATTTTGAGGCCAAAACATACCCACGGGCAGTACAAAGGGCAGAACTTCACTTTTTGCCCAAGTAAAAGATTATTCTTGTAGCATTTTATTTGCTTATTCTATTTCTTATAACATTTAGGTGTTTCAGATTTAGAATAACTGTTTTATGCAACTGTTACATAAAATATAGGAAATAATTTTGTCCTAAAATCTCAGGACATTTGCCATTTTCACAATTTTTTTGCAGGACACAACTGGCCAAAGAGGGACTGTCCCTCGCAAAGTGGGACAGGTGGTAACCCTATTCGTCAGTGCAAATGCCTTGGACCAGTTGGTTGACACCCCCACAAGAGATGAAACTATCTTGGACTAGGTATTAACCAACATGAGTAACCACTGCATCATCCCTACAGTGTCATCCTCCCTGGTAAAATCCAACCATAAAGCAGCCACTTTTGAAGTCACCATCTTCCCCCGAACCCCCCTCCCCCAGCTAGGGTCAGACAAGAAAAAACTTCTCCAAAGCTGATTACAGCCTCCTGAGAGAAGTGTAAACAGCTTCACAGCCCCATCCACAGAAACTGTCACATATGTCCAAATTTAAAGTACTATATGAGCATTTATATAGCTACATAGAATAAGGAATACCAGACATGACAAAATCCTCATCCTTAAGGAAGAGTAAACCTGTCTGCTGAACATCTAGAATAAATAAACCCTATAATAAAAGGAAAAAGTTGCTGTCCAGGGCCAAGGAGGAGCAGGTGTCTAATTGGAAGCAGTCTGTCCTTAGACTGACCAAGCAAATAATCACATATGTCCACAATCTCAAGGAAAGCACCCAGATCTTCTCAGAACTGATGGTCAAGGATAGCACATACCCAAACCCTGTAGATATAGCCAACTTGCTGGCAGACAGGTTCAGCGAAACTTCACTCCTCTGTCCCCCTATCAGTAAAACAGGACATTCCAAGTACCTGCCCCCCTTCCCTTATCTCTAGGGGTCAAGTCATCACTGCCCTCTCAAAGGCGACAAATACGGCCTCCATGGGACCCAGTACCATACTAGGTTGCATCCTGCATGAACCCAGGCAGGAACTTGCAGCACCATTAGGTACCCTGTTCAACCAAAGTCCAAGTACCAGCTTCGTCCCAGCTGAGTGGAGGACAGCTACTGTCATCCCTTTGCACAAAGGTAGAGCATCCACCGATCCAGGAAATTATAGACCTATCAGCCTAACTAGCCTGATCTGCAAGGTCATGGAGCGAATTATCATGGACCTCATTAACAAGGACATTGGCTACCTCCAGACACTTGATCCGACACAGTTTGGTTTTGTCAAGGGGAGGTTATGCCTGGTAAATTTGGTTGACTTCTTTGAGACAGTCGCCAAGACCATAGACGAGGGGAAAATGGTGCACACTGCCTACCTTAACCTGGCCAAGGCCTTCAATACTATTCCCCACTCAGGTATAATAAACTCTTTCAACTAGGCATCAATCCATATGTTACCAGATGGGTAGCAAAGCGGCTTACTGATAGAACCGACTTAGTCAAAATAGGGGAAGCCTCCTCAAGTAGTAGACCTGTAACAAGCAGTGTACCCCAGAGATCGATCTTGGGGCCTTTGCTGTTTGGAATATACTTCTCAGAGGTGCAGGCCAAATCTAGTGAGCTATAGCTGACCAAGTTTGCAGATGACTGCAAGCTGGGTGCTGTCATCAATTCCCCTAGTGATGTGGACATCTTCCAAGAGGGTCTCACCCAAACAAATGACTGGTGGCAGAAACATGGCCTCAGACTGAATGCCAAAAAATGCATCATCCCTTTTGGGGAGAATGATGTCCCCACAAATTATCACATTGATAAGGCACTAAGCATGCAGTCAGTTGTGAGGGACTTGGGAACCCAGGTTGAAAGCAAACTGACTTTTGACCACCATATTGCCCCCGTTGTATGGAAAGCTTTCTACATGGCCCACCTCATTAGTAAGGGTATCTCATCCAGGGACAAAGTGGTCATATCCCTTTATTCTTCCCTTATAAGACCGATTTATTGAATACAGTGCCCCTTTCAGCATGTACCTCACAAACCACATGCAGCAGCTGGAGAGACCACAGAGATTCCTCACCTGGAGAATCCAGGACCTCAAACATGTACCCTACACAGATGGGCAAAAGCCTGTCCCTCTACTCAGTCTCCTACAGACTCCTCGGAGGTGACCTCTGTCTGGCATACAAAGCAATCTCGGACTCCGCCCTCATATGACTGCTGCATATCCGCAAGTCAAACTCCACTCGAGTAAGCCGTACACGAGACCTCAATCTGGTCTCTGACATCAATAGGACTTGGTGGGACAGATTTGTGTCCCAGAGACTCTCCCTTTTGTGGAATAGACTCCCTCTCAATGTAAAGCAGAGTACTTCATTAAACCTTTTTAAGCGCAACCTGGATAATTGGATGGGGAACAGAAACTATACCCTTGGGATTCCACCTATGTCGCTGCTGGACAGTGGCATAGGGTGCTGACTTGTTGAAACATGGGCTAAAGTCTTGGCTAGGCTTGTAAGGGCCTCAGAGCTAAACTTCCTAGGAACTATGATTCCTGTGATCCTGAGGAATCTGTTTCTGGAAGCTTTGGATCAGGCTCATCTACTGCTTGGGTGGCCCCTCCTGCAGATCCCCTTATTGACTTTGTTTCCAGCAGGATGTGGAAGGAGCCGGACACCATGAAACCCATTCCTAAGTGCCCCAACAAAATCGTGAGCATTCCTCCAGACAGAATCCATTGCACTAAGGGGTATCCCTGTTGATGCCATGGTAGTTGCAGCAGCCACAAAGAAAGAGCTGGCCCAACAAAGCACCACTGTCAAATCCCCCAAACAGGGAGTCTAGGGCTTTGGACAGATTTGGTAAGCAGGTGTATGCTTCAGCAACCTTCACATTGTAAGCACTGAATTGTTTGGCATGTGTAACCAGACTACAAAGGGACTTAATCAAGGAACTCTCTAGTTCTGCTCCAGGGACCATCTCTGCTGAGCAACAAAAGACCACCTACTCCAGAATGGCCACCTTACAGTCCCTATCCAACACGTCCACGAGGCTAATTTTTCATGCTGAAGAAGAGGTACCGCAAGCGCAGCCAGGTCCTTCATTGCTATCAGATGCCACACCTGGATACGGTTGGTGATTTCTCGGAAATTTTCAAGGCTTCCTTCACTAATGCCCCTTTCAATGGATCATCTTTGTTTGGTCCAAGAGACATGCTCTCCCAAAGTGAAAAGGATAGAGCAACCTTGTCTGCCATCAGAATCTGCTTTACTACCCCACAACAGCCCTTTTCTAGAAACCAGTGTGGAGGTAAAAACCTATGGCTTTGAAAATTTAAAGGTCCTTTTCAGAATTCACAGGGAGATTTTTCATCCAAAGGCAGAGGTAAAAATGGTGCCAGTGGCAGACGCAGCTCATGGGGCAGACTGGGTCCAGTGAACCAAGAGTCTCAAGGTACTTCCTTCGACAGGCCCAGTCACTGATTATCAAGAATTGCCTGATTGCTCTTCTCTGGAGGCAGTTGGGGGAATTTTTCTTTACACCGAACAGCCTTAGGAGCCAATTCCCTAACCAACAAGGAACCTCCCCAGTGTTCCACCCAGTCAGTGGGAGGCTGCAGCATTCGGGATTTTAAAGCTGCTCACAAAGAGTTATCCAAAGTCTTCCCAAAGACCAATTCGGATCAAGCATCTACTCCAGATTCTTTTTAACACCCAGAAAGATGGGGGAAAGTCAGACCCATTTTGGATCTCACCAACCTCAACAAATCAGTAGCTAAATCAGAGTTCTGAATGGTCCATGATTCAGTCCATTCTGCCTTTCCTGCAGAAGAAAGACCGGTTTGTGCTCTGTAGATCTCCAGGATGCATACTATCGCATCAAGACAAACAGGCGCTTCAGCAAGGTTACTCTGCTTCTGGCTGGGAGCCAGTCATTACCAGTTCAGAATACTCCCCTTTGGTCTCACCACAGCCCCCATGTTGTTTGCCAAATGCATGGCAGTAGTGGCAGCTCACTTGAGACTGCCAGGATCCCATGCATTTCCCTACCTGGATGATTGGCTCCTCACTGCTTCCACCAGACATTGACTCATCCATGCCAGGGACTCTTTCAGCTAACCTTATCCTTGGGCATCTCCATCAACCTGAAGAAGTCGCAACTTCAACCAGTCCAACTGGTAGACTTCATTGGAGCCCGTCTGGACACAACACATTGCTTAGCTATCCTTTCTTCAGACAGGATCTCCACCTTAAGGCTCCATGTCAGACAGATCTTGGATATTTCTACTCCCCCAGCAGGTCTTGTCCTCAGGGCTCTAGGTTCAATGGCTGCCACCATCACTCTTGTTCCAGTAGCATGGCTTCATATGAGAGTACTTCAGTGGATTTTTGCAGTCCATTGGTCTTTACTGTCATACCCACTAAGTCACCCAATGAAGTTATCATGATTATGCAGGGAATCTCTTCTCTGGTGGCCCCAGTTAGGTATTTTCCAACAAAGTCGACCCTTCATCCCTCACCCCCCCCCCAGGGCCATAGTGACCACGGATGCTTTCCAGTTCGGTGGGGGGGGGGCATTCTCACGGTCAAGGCATGTGGTCTCATCTAGAGACTTGTTTGCATATAAATGTCCTGGAGATGAGAGCAGTGCTTCTGGCATTGCAAGCCCTTCATTCCTCTTTTCCTACTGGGAGCACTGCAATTCAGACAGACAAGTTAGTTGTTTGGTATATCAGCAAACCAGGAGGAACCAAGTCTTACTCATTGTGTGCAGAATCCATGAGGTTGTGGCAGTGGGTGATCTCTTCCATCCGCTTTCTAGTGGCAACGTACATTCCGGGGAAGTCAAACATTCTGAAGGACAAGCGCAGCAGAACCATTCTGATGCCTCATGAGTGTTCTGTCGATACTTATGTGGCGAACATGACATCCCAGAAGTGGGGTCAACTTTGATGTGATCTCTTCACCTGTCCTTTCAACACAAAATGCAGCGAGTTCTTCACATTGATCCCTCATCAGGCACAGTCGCCAAGAGACACTCTAGTCCATGCTTGGCCTCCCAGTCTGCTTTACCCTTATCCCCCTCTCCCTCTCATCCCTAGGTTTCTGCACAAAGCTCAGAGGTTGACGTGCAAATTAATCCTCATTGCTGTCTTTTGGCCTTAGCAAGTTTGGTTTCCCTCCCTTTGGTCTCATCTGGTTTGTTCATCGTAGACTCTGGATTCCATTCCCGCTCTTCTGTCCCATTCGTCAGGATAGACCCACCCAGATCTCTCGAGCCTGAAACTGACCACTTGGTTGCTCCAATTTCACTGATGGCTAGAACTCCCAGGCTTTCATCCCCAGTGAAAAAGATCTTGACTGCAACACACAAACCTTCTACCAGGAAAATATATAATAGCAAATGGAAAAGATTTCCAATTTGGGCTCATCAACACCATTTAGACCCCTTTATGGCACCTGTTCGTGCAATTCTGAACTTAATGCCATCTATTTTCCATAACTGAGCTAGTTTTTCCACTGTGAAAGTTCAGTTGACAGCCATTTCCAACTTTCACATTAGGGAAAACTCATCTTCTTTGACCTCTTCTAAATTGTACAAGGCCTTTCTGAAAGGTACCTTTCTGCTTCACCTGCCTATCGAAAATCCCCCTCCACCTTAGGATCTCACCATGGTTTTGCAAGCTTTGGTTACCCCTCCCTTTGAGCCTTCAGCGAAAGTTGAAATGAAGTACTTATCTTGGAAAACCACCTTCTTAGTGGCCATCACCTCAGCTAAGATGGTGTCTGAACTCAGTCTTATCATCCAAGCCACCATATTTGATTTTTCACAGACAGTTGCTCTACGTACTAATCCTTATTTCTTGCTCAAAGTTGCTTCCGAAGCGAACATCAATCAGGTCATCAGTCTTCATTTTTTTCCTCCAACTTTCAAAATGAGGGAGAGTATAAACTTCATATGCTGTGGATGTACATAAACAGTTATGTTTTTATTTAGACAGAAGAAAACATATCTGAAAGTCTGATCATTTTCCCTTTCAAAGACAAATATGGATAAACCTGTCTCTAGGGTCACATTAGCCAACTGGATCTCCAGTTGTATTTCTCATATATATTCTTACAAAGGACTTTCCTTACCCTTTCAAACTAAGGTCCATTCTTCTAGGTCTGTGTCCACATCCTCGGCCTTTTGATCTAATGTTCCCATTAATGACATCTGTGCAGCTACCACTTGGACAAACTCTCATACCTTTATATTTCATTACAAATTGGACATTATTTACAGAAGTAGAGCACCCTTTGGTTCTGCGGTGCTCTGGAATGTCATTCCATGAGGGCCTCCCAAGATTACTGTAGCTGAGGACTCTGTCCCACAGGTTGAAGACTGAATGAAGTCAGCAACTTCAGGTAAAGAAATTGTGTAATGACCATAATGTTCCATCTTAGTTGTTGACTTCCAACTTCCTTCCCTGCCTCCATCCCCCCTTCCATATTAATTAGGACCTGGCAGATAGGCTGACAGCAGTCATTTATTTTTACTCGTATGAGCTCTTGAAGTATTTCTCTATTTTTTAATAAACAGAGAAAGGAAAATTAGTTATGTTTGGAGAAATTGCATATGTGACAGCAATCTGAGGGGATAGCAGGGCATTATGGATAGGGAGGAGCTCAGGATAGGGCATTATGGGTAGGGGAGGAGCTCAGAGTTCAGATCCTAGAGCTTTAATATATGGTCAAGTCGGATCTGAGTCTCAGATCCGAACCCACAGGTTGACTATGAATGAAGTCAACAACTGAGATTGGAACATTAAGGCAAGTACAGAACTTCTTTTTTGTATTACCAGCAAGGTGCTTTACTTCTGGTCATTCTGTTAAATGTTTGTGGCCATGCTGCCTTATTTCTGTAGATGGTTTCACAGAAGTACAAGCCAACTTGCAGCAATTACTGCACCAAAGAGACAGAGGTGAAGAAGTTTATTAAAGTAAATAAGATTCCTGTCAATCCCCTGGTCAAATCCATGACAACATGGTGTGTCAGCCTGACTGCAGTATGCTGTTTAGCTTTTCCATTGTACATCACACTCACATTCAAGAGTCTGCAGCCCCCATGCCTTAACGTCCTGCCTGTCTGGCTTACCAGGCATGATCTGTCTAAATCAACTCCAGACATGAAAGCCGACCATTGCTTCAGCTATAATTGCAACATGGTGCAGGTTGTATTGTGTTCTACATGCATGAAAAACAGCATCCAATGTAAGGCAGATGTGGTGTAGCTTACCAAGCCCCATGGAGTCAAGTGATGGGTTCAAGTGGTTATCAGTACAGTGACGATACTGATGATTTTTTTTTCATACTGCTCTTATGTATTCTGCTATACAAAAGCACCAGTGTAATTGCTGGCTTGTCCAGTAATGCTTGTATTATTGAAGGCATGCAACAGACATGATTTGTCCTCCAGAGCATATGCTTGTGTCTGTGTCACCTACAAGACTGCATTGGAGATCATCTTTTTGTGTTGCAGGCTTTCTGAGCACAGCATGGTAGTTTGTTTCATTGGCAGTAATCCTGTAGAGTTCCTTTGGGAACATCAAATCCATGAAGTCCTACTCTGTCTTCTCTGGACACATGTTGGTAACGGGGCCTACTGAACCCATAAAATCATCAATATACGAGTGTTAGGAATTTCTCTCACACTGTCTCCTTATATTGTGGGTGTGCTCAATTTCTGGAAGTATGGCCTGGAAGCTGCACAGATGTGGCTTCTTGACTGTTGCCATTACCATCCATGTGGTTGCCCATTTCTTACGCACACTTCATCAGATCCTCTGACCAATTGGTGCATCAGCTCAGATGCAGCAGATGATGTTTGGTACACTGCATAGAGTGAGAGCTACACCACACAGCTCCAGGCATATCCTCATTGTTGTCAGTGGGAATTTCACTTGAGTATGATTGTGTTTAGTTGTATATTACTGTCACCATGCCCACTCTTCAACATAGCTAAAGGCAGTTGATCCTCTGGGTCAGTGTCAGTGCATTTCCTGTCCACTGCTGTGGTCATCACCTTATCCTAGCAATGCAAGTGGTGCTTCATCCCCAATATCATAGTAACTTGCTTCCATCTGTGGAGGCATGTGCCAGTGGCATTGTGGGAACAGATGGCACTGGGGCATCATCATCATTATCCATGGCTTTTGTTTGGCTATTGATCTTCTCTTGAAGGCGGGCCATTGTAAGACTGTCACCTGCATCACAGTCCTCGTCTTCACTTGGGTAAGCCTTATGTCATTGCAAGACTGATATCTCTGTCAGACCACTTGTACTACTCTGTGTCCATTTCTGCATCCAAAGAATAGATGCTTTTTGATTTACCCTGAACAGATAGAATTAAATTTCATCGGTTGCAAGAGGTGGATTCATTGCACTTCTAATTTCAGGCAACACAGAATGGGATACAAAGATGTGTATTACTTATCTACACACAGTATAACAGCAGGGTTGCTATTGACTGTACATTTTGAGTTTTTCAAATGGGTAAATGCTAAAGATACATAACTATGCTCCTACAGTAGGACTTTTACAATTTGCTAATTCCCTGTCAGTATACTGTGAATGCATGGCTAAACTTATGCTTTTTCTCATATAGCTTAGTATGTTCTATGAAATACTCCAATGTATAGATTTAACAATTAATGTAAGACAAAAACATTTTTTGATTATTTGAGGATAGTTGTATTTCAGTCTGAATGGTACTGTATTGAGGTAGAATGAGAGTATAAGAATTTCATACTTTGTAATATTGATCCCCGCATGAACAAGACTGTCCAAATGAATTAATGAGAATGGGGGAAGGACTGCCTTGCTGGTCCTAATGCCCAGGGACAAAAGTTCTTTAAATGTTTAATTCTAATGCAAGAACGTAGTCTTTAAGATCTGCTGTTATGCCAATTTCCTCATGCCACTGTACTCGCTGCATTTCTGATCAGTGATCACTGCTTTTATATATGGTGGCAGTAGGGTTAATGTGAGATTTTGTTCTGTTTGTATTATTGAGGATTTTTTTCAGAAACCGCTAACTATGATCCTTTTAGCCTTTGTTTTTATCTCTTTTAGCACATGCTGGCCACAGATGCCTCTGCAAAAGCTGCTGTTCTCTGCCACCCTCACCAGGAATCCTGAGAAATTACAGCAACTGGGCCTTTACCTGCCCCGACTTTTCACATCTGCCTACATGGAACGGAATGAAACAAAAGATGGACAGGATCCTTCAGCAAATGAGCCTCGGACTGAAGAAGAGCTCAAAGAAAGCAGCTACACTCTCCCAGAGGGCCTGACAGTAAGCAATTTCTATTACACACACACACACACACACACACACACACACACACACACACACACACACATTCCCCCTATATTCTTTCTCCTTGACCATCAAGCTCTCCCCCAGGTGCTTCTTAAACCATTTTATCCCCATAGGTTCTTAAGTTAATAGGTGTGTACTAGGCTAATAGCCACAACAACCTTTATAAGCCCTGCCATACATCCCAAATCTTTGGTACTGTTTAATTGTAAGCAGGGTCTTGGGAGATGAAGCATTTACAAGCAGGGGTCTAGGAGATGAACCATTTAGGCTGCCTGTGTCCATTGGAGACATGGGCACCAAGCCAGGGATGAATTTCCTGTTCCCCATCCTGTTGTCAAGTTGTACTTGAATTGGGCTAGGGAAGAACTCTGCTTTACATGGATGGGGAGCCTGTTCCAGAAAAGGGTAGTCTCTGGTATACATACCCATCTCTCCAGCAAGTCTTATTTATCAGGCAAGGTTTACGTCTTTAGAATAGATAATTCTGGTGCTGTTTGTTTTGCGGATATGCAGGAGGTCCGTAATGGTGGGGTCTGACAATGCCTTGTATGCCAATCCCCTCAACAGCCTGTAGGAGCCAGACTACAGGGATAGGGTCCCGAGACGGTCTGCATAGGACATGTTACTTACGCCCTGTATTCTTTCAATGAGGAACCTCTGTGAACATTCCAATTGTTAGATATGCCTGGTTAGGTACATACCAAAGGGGGAGTTGTACTCAGTGACAGGTGTGATGAATACTGAATACATTGAAACAGTGATTTCCTTCGACCTAGTTGTCATACCTTTGTTTATAAGCTGCACAACATAGAATGATTTTTGCACTACTGTCGACACATGATGTTCACAGTAATTTAGCTTTTGACTTTGTGTCCTCAAGTCCCTTTCTACTGTGTTGACTCTTAGGAATGTGCTATCAGTATGATAGTTACCAGGGATGGATGACTTTCTGACGGATACTCTTTTATACATTTCTTGGCATTTAGTTATAGTCCATAGCTCTGACACAAGTTGTTTGTCTTTGTCAGCCTTTGTTAGAGAACATTACTGTTGGTGGGGGATTCAGTGACTGCTCTAAGTTTGTACAAATTTAGTCAGATGCCATTGACATTGGCCTCTACTTCGAAGAAGTAAATGCCAAAAAGGAACAGTCCCAGGACTGATCTCTGAGGGACTCCTCTTGTTACTGGCCACTTTGCAGAGGTGGACTCCCCAATTCTAACTTCCTGAGTCCTGCCCGTGATCCAGTTGGCTATGCACTAGGTGACATAAGGGTTTGTACCCAACCTCTTGAGTTTGTCAACAATGCCCAGGTAGGGTATTGCATCAGATGCCTTGACTAATTCAAGGTAGGCAGTGTGAACAGTTTTGCCTTCATCCATTGCTTTGGTGGCCTTCTGAAGGAATTCAATCAGGTTGAGTAGGTATGACCTGCCCTTGAAGAAACCAAACTGGGTTAGGACTAGTTTCTGGAACTTTTCTATGTCATTATTGATCATTTCCATGTCATTCTTTCCATGGTTTTGCATATGAGACTAGTGAGACTCTGGAGTTTCCAGGGTCTGTAGATGGTCCACCTTTGTGCAGAGGGATGTCTGTTGCTTTTCTCTATTCATGAGGCACGAAGCCTTTTTGGATGCTACAGTTACATAGCAATTTCAGAGGGTCTGATTGGTTATGTTTCATGCTGTTTTGAAGGGATCATGGGATATTGTCTGGGCCCATCGATAGTGTTGTTGACCTTAGAGAGCATTAAGGACCTGTTCCCTAGTGATCAGAGTTATATTCGAGGGTATTTCCTGAGGGGAGGTTGATTAGAAGAGGGGTAAAGTTAGAGCTGAATTGTCTGCCAGTAGTCACTATATCTTTTGGCTGTACCCCTGTGTGCATCTTCTTGATTTAACAAACTACATCACCATGTGCGGGAGTGCTCCTCTTGGAAAAGTACCTTTCTGTAGCCCCATTTTGGTCATCCAGACTGGGGGAGCCAAGAGTCAAGTATCGGCGAGTTGCCATTCTCAGGGAGACTTGTCTGTTTTGTCTATTTTGTATGCTTAAACCCTCCCTACTGGCTGATTTGGCAGGCTGATGCTGTGTTGCCTCACCAGTGCAAATATGTGCTTTTGCATACATACTTGTGTAACTTGACTAGCGCCAAGTGTTTGTTTACAACCCAAAGAACTGTATGCTCCACACTCCCTTCCACCCCAGGAGGGGGAAGCCACCATCAACTCAGTGCCACACTTTCCCAGCCAACTTCTTCAGTACCCCATCTGCTAATGAAACCTGTGATCTGATGTCAATTTCATTCATTCAACTGTTGGATTCAGATCTGACCCTCTGATCCGCCTTGGCCAATTTTTGCAGCTCGTCGATCACTGAAACTCTCAAGCTCTTCCCTTATCCACAGTGCCCTAATGATCAAACATAACCTCAGATCTCATTTGTCACCTTCGCATATAGATCTGGTCACTGATCATTTTTTTTCTTGTTAGTGAGAATCTTTTTTACAATTATTTATCTTCATATCTTGTTCCTCCCTTTATACCTTATTTGAGTTGTATTAATTACCATAGTTGGTATACCCTTGTTCTCATACTTTTTAAATACTTCTTCAGTTACCATTGTTGGTAATTTTCCCCTTTCTTCCTTCTAACTAAAAAATCTTGCTTAATACCTTTCCTTTCTTTAGGATAGTGTTAAATATGTCAGAAAAGCCTTCATATTTTAATAAATGTACGGTCTGTGGCCATAAAATAGCCTTGTTGGATGCATATTCTAAATCTGTTTGCTGATTAGGCTCAGCGCATCTCGACTCTAATTGTGATATTTGCAAAGCATTTAATCCCAGAGCTTTGACAGAAAAAAATAAATTAGTACTAAGAGGTTTGCTTCCTTCCAAGTCATCTTCTGCATCATTTGGGGCTCAGCCCCCCCCAAAAAAAAATTGGATAAAAAGAGTCGAGAAAGCATTCCCCAGATCCAACCGCATCTTCATCTCTGGGTTCCGAACCTCCTTGCAAAATCTTCAAACCTTCAGATCCAAAGTGTAAGCCTGAAAAGTCTGCTAGGATCTTGTGATGAACCCTCTCTGGGCTAATAATCAGGGAGTCTGAATCCTCACCACTGACACTGGAGAGGGACGTTCACTTGGAATACAAATGGATGCACTCAGTATTTCCAGATGCAGCTCTCTGCACTAAGTACAACTTCCCTTAAGAGCGCACAGGGAACACAGTCATCTTGGGGTCTGGATTTCTCTGTCTCCCTCCAGTTAAGTCCTCAGCTGAGTGTCCAAGCCAAGTCCTTCAGCACTCTCTCTGTGAATCCAGTGCTACACACACACACACACACACACACACACACACACACACACACACTGAGATTTGATTTTTCACACATACACACCTAGAAAAGGCTGGCAGAGATTTACCTGTTGTGCCTTCTGCCCAGCGTATAAGGTAGTTATCACTGCCACCAGACAATCCACAATCAGCTACTCTAAGGCTTTTAACAAAGAGTGTCCAGTTATACTGCGTAATATTAATACTAATACAAATGATAGTAGTTGATCAAGACAGCTAGGCCTTCAGGAGTGGCCCATACAGTGTCACCAAATATCAGCGCACTCAAAGGTTAAATACCTTCTAAAAGGACCAGACACAATAAAAGTTTTAAATATATTTAATAAATAATAAAATAACGTGAAAGTACTGATTATGTATTTACAGTAAACCACAGAAATTAAACCACAGGAATTATTGAAAATAATATCGATGGACAGACTCAAAGAAAAACATTATCTAAATTAAGCTTCACTATATTTTCCTGACTGAATTTAGGAGAATTACTATTCCCTACTTGCTTAATAGAACAAGGCTGATGATGTGGTGAATGGTCCTTCTTATTTTCAGGCCCAAGACAGAATACTCAATACTGAGAGAGATATTGCTGTAATATCTGAAATTTCCAAGATGGCTGGCAGAATGATCTCATCTGGTCACCTGACACTAGGTTTTTACACTATTCCCCTTTGAAACTTGAGACAGGAAGTTAGCATTAATGTGATAATATGCATATCTAAAGTTTTGCTAATTTTTATGGCAGTGCCTGTGGCTTCCCCTCTTTGTAGTGAGCTAATGAACAAACGTTTCTTCCAGGCATCCTCTTTCTGGTCCTATTCAGAGCTGTGAGATGAGCACTTCCATGGCCCAACAGGTGGTCCAATTAATGGTAGTTTTCTTAAAGTATGAAGGAGCTAGCTGTTTAACTGCTTTTCTTCTAGTGTCCTTTGCGGGTCTATATTATATCCTCGAATGCTTAAAAAAAGCGAACGCTGATTGACCGAACTTATTTTCGCGAAACTGAAAAATATCGAAGCAGCAGAAACTCAAATTTTTTCCTAGGGAAAGAATTTGGTTGTCCGTTTCTGTTGCTTAGGTATTTTCAGTGTTATGGTGGAAAGTTACTGGTCGGATTCAGGTAAGTGTGCGATTGTGTGGATGTGAGTGTTAGGGTGATTTAGGTGAGTTAGGGTTAGGTGTGTGTGCGATTGAGTGGACATGAGGGTTAGGGCGGATTTAAGTGAGTTAGGGTTAGGGAGCAGGTGAGGTGAGTGTGCGATAGTGACGGACCTTAAGGTTAGGGTTTGGGTTAAGGTAAGTGGGTAGTTAGTTGTGTGTGCATAGTTTAGTGTAGGGTTAGGTATCAGATTTTAGGTGTATATGTGTGGATTTCTGTTTGTTTGGTGTGCTTGTGTTGTGTGTGTGTGTGTGTTGGATCAGCGATTTTTTTTTTTTTCCCCTGGGAAAAAAATCGCTGATCTGACAGTTTGAGATTGTAAGCTTTCGCTTAAATCAAGTCGATCAATCAGCGTTCGCTTTTTTAAGCGTTAAATGATATAATATAGACCCGTCCTTTGCTAACTTATATACATACAGTCTTGCATGTTTATTCCTTCCCTGTCCAGCAGGATCCATTGTTGATATTTTTTTTTAACACTAGCAACTTTACAAACACATTTTGATGTTCAAATGCCATACATTTCTAATACATTTGTAACACAATCATCTTGTGTAAATCAGTTTGATATTTAAAGGACATATTCTTTACAGAGCTCCAGCTGGATATGCTGCCACTAGCCCATTTCATCACAGATCTGATCACCACATTTGGTCCCAGATATGGTATCCTCTCATCTGTCTTCTCCATTCTTGCAGTGGTCTCCAAAGCATCACCACTCTAGATTATCATCCTCTACAGCATCTTCACATGTTCTTCCAGAAAGCTGACCAAAAGCCAGCGTGGACAAGATGATGAGGAAGTTCCTCTCAACACAGATCCAAATGGGGTTCTTTGAGCTCCAACCCCATCAGATCTGGAAACCATTATTAGCACTACCCACCATTACTGTCTCCTTCTCTGATATGAGCATTGGTTTCAGAGCGGTCTGATCCAAAGATTCTGCAGTCTTCCGCATTGGATCCAATGATTGTGGTATCTTCAACTCCGGTGGCATCTGTGAATGAGCCAGTGCTGGGTCTGGGATGTTGGAGTCAACTTTGAAGCTTTTGTAGCCATGTCTACCTCTCGGAGCTTCAGAGTTGGATACCTTGGCTCTGACTCCCTTCTTGAGTCATTCGCTTTTGGAGTGGTGGGAAACTACTGACTGTCAGTATGTCTTTTCAGAGCAGTCAGCTTCCCTCCATCTCTCCCAGGCTTTTTCCTTCCAAGGTAGTGGAGAGCTCTTTCTCTGTGCCCAGAATACAGACTTCTCTACCTTCTTTGGCACAAACTACCCATCCCTATTTGCCTATGCATCTAAAGCCTCAACCAACTGTCACTGAGACAACAACACCTAGTCAGTCACAGGATACCCAACAAGGTGCATTAAGTTTTTCTAGTACTGCTATGGAATGACCCCCCCCCCCCCCACAAAAAGAAGTTCCAGGAAGAAAAAGTGCAAATGAAGGCACTTAGACTCTCCACAAGAGTCTGTTAGAGAAGATAGCGACTTTGAGGGGGAATGGTCCCCAGGATCCCAACAACGTCTTATTTGGAGATATTCTAGAAATTCTAAAGTGAAGGAGTGATTGGTCTCTCGACAACTATTCCTAAGAGGAGTCAGTATTCATGGGGGCTTTTGGAGCTGGCTTGTCTACCTCCTGGGCGACTCCACCTGCCGATGAGCTCATTGATTTTGTCTCTTAATGGGCAAGGAAGGAACTTGACACCACTGAGCTGATCCCCAAGAGACCAGACAGGATCCTGGCACCAACAAAAGACAGAGTATTGGAGCAAGGGCGTACCATTTGATTCCATGGTTTTGATGGCGACCACAAAGAAGGAACTAGTAGAGCAAAGTTTTTCTGTCCCCCCCCCCCCCCCCCAACAGTGAGCCTAGGATGCTGGACAAATTTCAGAAGCGTGGCTATGCTTTGGTGACCTTTGCCCTTCAGTCACTGATTTGTTTGGCACACTTCACTAGACTTCAGAAGGATTTGATCAAAGAACTTGCCAAATTCCTTTCTGGTACCAAATCTCCGAGGCAGAGAGCTGTGTTGTCTTGAAGTTCGTTACCTTTCAATTTCGTCCACAAGGCCTGTATCTCACACAGCTGAAGGCATCTCATGGGCGGCAGGTTCAGGCATTTCTATCAGAAGACATGCCTGGATGCACTTGTGTGACTTTGAGGAACCCTTCCAATCTTCCTTTGTCAGAGCTTCCTTTGATGGAAGTTCCTCATTTGGCCCCAAAGTTAGACACACACTCTAGGTGTGAGCATGAAGGGAAAACCTGCCTGCTGTGAGCATGTGTTTTTCGATCCTCAATGGACATTTTCTGGGAATTAGCAAGTTAGGTGAAAAATGTGGTGCAGGAAATCCCAGGATCCCTTTCAGGATCCACATAGAGATAGTTCCATTAGAGTCCTCCCCTTCCCCTAGAGGAAGACTCCATCCCCACAGCAGAGGGGGTCTGCAAAACCAGGGATCTTGGGGATACTTTTCCTGACCGATCCTGTCAGCACTACTGAAAGGAGGTCTGACTATCTATGGAGGCAGTCATGGGTCATCTATCCCTGCACCAGAAAACCTGGCTAGAAATTGCCAAAGATATATGGGTGCAGTGGATAATATCCAGAGGATATACAATACCCTTTTCCCATCCACCCCCACTAGTATCACAACAAAATCCCTGATGTTCCATTCAATCAGAGAGAAGCAGCAACACTAGAAATACAAAATCTGTTAGAACAGCCATCCAAGAGGTCCCCCCAAACCTGTTAGTTCATTACTTATTCAAGATTCTGTTTAGTGCTAAAGAAAATGGGACTGGAGACCAATTTTGGATCGCAGCTGTCTAAATTAGTCAGTTCAGTACACAGAGTTCTGGATGGTCACAACTCATTACATTCTGTCTTTTCTGCACAAGGACAACTTAATGTGCTCGATAGATCTTCAGGATGTGTACTCTCATTTCAAAATGAACAGACAATCCAGGAGATAGTGATGCTTCAGGCTGGGAGCCAGTTATTGCCAATTCAGAGGTCTGCCCTTTGGCCTCACTACAGCCCGTAGGATATTTATCAAGTGTATGGCAGTAGTGGCACCTCACTTGAGACTACAGGGATTGCAGGTGTTTCCATATCTAGACGACTGGCTCATAACCGCATCAAACAGGCATCAACTTTGATTATGGGTCAAGTTTATACACACCGGTTATGCTCCCATCTGGGCATTTCAGTCAGTCACAACAAATCTCAACTGAACCCAAGACAGACGTTCATCGGTGCCTTACTCAACATGATCACTCAAACAGCATGTCTTCCCCTTGGCAAGAATTCAGTCTGTTAAGTTCCAGGTCAGCAAGATCATTCAAGATTCTTCTCTCTCAGCTTGACTGATCCTTCAGGCTTTGGGATCCATGTCAGCAGCAGTCATCCTGGTACTGTTACCAAAGTACCATATGAGAATCCTTCAGTGGACATTGGCAGCTCAGTATTCCATTCCTTACCATCCCATGTCCAGTCAGATCAAGATAACCCAGGCATGCAAAAATGATCTCCTGTGGTGGATACACTCCAGTCAGGTACAAGAAGGTCATCCCTTTGTTCTCCTGCAACCAAAGGCCTCAGTGACAACAGACGTCTCTCAAATCAGGTAGGGGGGGCACACTTCTAGGGAAAGACCGTCCAAGGCACCTGGTCCCCTGAAGATACCAACATACAGCAATGTCCTGGAAATGGGAGCAGTCCTCCTAACATTGAAGGCCTTTCAAGACACACCAGGGCTACTGTGATTCAGAAGGACAATATGTCAATAGTCTGGTACATCAGCAAACATGGGGGAACCCAATCTTACCCCCTTGTGTCGAGAAGCTATGAGACTGTGGCAGTGGATGATCTCATCCAATCAGTTTCTGATAGCAGTGCACATTCCTGGGAAATCCAGAGTCATTGCAGCCAAGTTCAGCAGGTCCATTGTAATGCCTCATGAGTGGTTCCTCAGTGTAAAGGTTGCTGAAAGGATTTTCCTTCGATGGAGACAGCCATGCTGCAATCTCTTTGACTCTCCCCTCAACAAGTACAGCAGATTCTTTACCCTCATCCCCTACTGGGGGAGTCATCAAGGGATGCTCTGCTTTGATTGGTGGCCCAGTCTCTTTTATGCCTATCCCCCCCATTACCTGTGATCCTCAAATTTCTTCAGAAAGCATCTCGACTCAAGAGCACAGTTATCTGCATTGCCTATTAATGGCCTCATCAGATCTGGTTTCCCTTACTTTGGCCCTCCTCTACTTCGTCCTCCATGGATTCTGGATCCAACCCCAGACCTACTGTTTCACCCAACAGACTTGAGTCATCCAGACTTTCAAAGCCTGAAATTAACCACATGGTTTCTTCACTTCCACTGATTGCTAGATAGCCCAGGCTCTCCTCCCCCGTCTGCCATTCTCCTGTCATTTCATAAAGCTTCCACTGAGAGGCTTTACAGAAGTAAATGGAAAAGATTTGCTATTTGGGTGCAACAGGAAGACCTAGATCCCTTTTCAGCACTGGTCCCTAACGTTCTTGAATTTTTAACTATAATTTTCAATGAAGATGCTAGCTCTTCTACTGTAAATGTACAACTAGCTGCCCTTTTCAATTTTCATATAGATGTAAACTCATCTTTAGCATCCTCCAAACTTCGTAAAGCCTTTCTAATGGGATCTTTTCTACGTAAAGCCCCTGTCATCCAATCCTCCTTGTTTGATTTTTCGTAAGTATAGAGTATTCTTGCGGACCAATCCTTTCTGTCTTCTTAAGGTGGTGTCAGAGTCCAGTATAAATCAGGTTACTAACCTTCCAGCCTTCTTTCCAAATTTCTGCAGTAGAGAGTATAGGTTATACCTTTTGGGCGTTCACAAGCAGTTATGGTTTTATCTACATAGAATCAAAAAAATCATAACAATTATTTGTCTCCTTTTTGGGCTCAAAATTGGGCAAACCAGTTTCTAAAGTGACTTTAGCCAAATGGTTAATTGATTGCATTATTTTTGTTTGTGATAAACTGGGCTTGTCTTTGCCAAAACCGCCAAGAGTCCATTCCAGTAGATCTATGGCAACTCGGGATTTTTTTTTTTTTTTTTTACACAGATCTTCATTGGATGATATTTGTGCAGCCACAACTTGGGCTAATCCTCCTACCTTTATTGTTCATTACTAGTGAGATCTGGTCTTTAGAGGAAGAGCAGCCTTTGATTCAGCAGTGCTCAGGAACATCCTTCCTTAGAGTCCACTTGGGATTTAGGTAGCTGGAGACGTTGTCCCAACAGTTAAGGAATGAATGAAAATGACATCAGATAGTTATGTGCTCACCATAACATTCCATCTCCAAAAAAATTAGGCCAATCTGGTGGTCCCCTGCCATAAACAAACTCTACAACAGAAGGAAGAAACTGTTGCAATAGAGTAAATTCCCATGAGTGGAGGAGTTCCCTTGTCAGCCTCAGTAAGAAGCTGAGATTCCTTATAAGATCCTCCAAAGCTAGCTACGAAAACAAAATGACCACTGAGTCTAGGGACAACCACTATAGCTATGTCAAGAATCTCAATGGCAACACCCAGATCTGCTCTGAGTTGACCACAACAGCATGAAAATTACAGAACCAACTGATATCTGGAGCGTTTCTCCCCGGGCCTCCACTGAAAACAGGCTCTGTGGAACCTAGTCGGACATTCCCGGTCAACAAATGTTAAATAAAAAATAAATAAATAAATAAATATTGCCAACGGCCTGGCAGATAGGTTCAGTGCTAACATTACCCCCCACCCCCCCCGTAAAGAACCTATATCTATACAGGAAGAATGAAGAGTCCCTGTAATCACAACTACGCAGGTAAAAGCTGCACTCTCTAAAGCCAAAAACACAGCATCCATGGGTCCGGACAACATCCCAGGCTGCGTTTTACATGAATTTCAGAATGAACTGGCTCACCACCTAAACACTATGTTCAATCATAGTCTCATATCAGGCTTTGTGCCCACTGAATGGCGCACAGCAACAGTTATCCCATTCCACAAAGGGGGAGCCACCACTGATCCCGGGAACTATTAGCCTGACGAGCCTGGCCTGTAAAGCCATGGAACGTATCATCATGGAACTCATGAACAAAGACATTGGTAACCCCACTCAGTTTGGGTTTGTGAAAGGCAGATCATGCCTCCTGAACCCGATCGACTTCTTTGAGGCAGTCACCAAAGCTGTAGACAAGGGTAAGGTGGTTCATACAGCCTATCTTGACCTCACCAAGGCTTTCAACACCATCCCCCATTCTGGAATTATAGCTAAACTCACTAAACTAGGTATAAAGTCACAAGATGGGTTGTCAGTTGGCTCACTTGACAGAACCCACACTGTCAAATTTGCAGACTCCAAATCTGACTTCAAACCAGTGACAAGTTAACTACCACAGGGTTCAGTCCTGGGACCTCTCCTGTTTGGTCTCTACTTCTCTGAAGTACAGGCTAACACAGAAGGCCTTTGGCTAACGAAGTTCGCAGATGACTGCAAACTAGGAGCCGTAGTTGAGTCCCCAAATGATGTGGACATCCTACAGAAGGGCCTCACTGAGGCATATGCCTGATGTCAGAGCCATGGCCTCAAGCTCATTGCTAAAGTGCATTGTCATCCCCTTTGGTAAAAACTCTGTACCCATGAACTACCACATAGGCGGCAATGCCGAATGTGTGATAAGAGACCTGGGAACCCAGTTGGACAGAAGTCTTTCCTTTGATGATCACATCGCCACAGTGGTCAGGATGTCCGGCACACCTCATTACAAAGGGGTTCTCATCTAGGAAAAAAGAGGTCATTGTTCCCGTCTACTCGAGACTCATTCGACCCATTATAGAGTACAACGCCCCTTTTGGAATGTACCTCACAAGACATCTGCAGCAGCTGGAAAGGCCACAGAAGTACCTCACAAAGAGGATTACTGGCCTCCGACAGATGCCCTACACTGACCGACTCAAAAAACTCCAGCTTTACTCCATAGCATATCGCCTATTCCGAAGTGATCTCTGCCTAACATATAAAGCTACATCAAACCCAGAGCTGTTGGACATGCTACACCTAAAGAAATCCCAATCCCTCCGAGCTACACACTCTAGGGACCTAAACCTTGTCACCACAATTAACCAGACATGCTGTAGGGATAGATTCCTGTCCCAGAGACTTTTCATATTCTGGAACAAGCTACCCATCTATGTCAAGCAAAGTTCCTCATTAGCACTCTTCAAGAAAAATCTTGATAAGTGGATTGGAAATAGGAAATGCACCCCGGGGATCACTCCGGTGGCTCTGCTCGACAGGGGCACAGGAAAATAACTTTCTTGGGTGGCGTCAGCCAAGGAACCTTGTTGGCGAGGCTTACTTAGGCCCTTGGGCCAATAGCCTAGTACCTACCTATGAATCTGTGTTTTCTATTTTCATTCTTCCTCAACTTCCTTTCCTTCTTTTCCCTCCTTGTTTGACTTTTGGAAGGCTAGTAAGATGTTAGAGGAACCACCGTTCCTTTGTTTGGGTCCCAGATGCTTTTGATCTACCTTTTTCTAATACATTCTGGTTTCGAGCGCAGCAAACAAGATCTGAGGTATGTTAAATTACTAGGACATTATGGTTAAGGGAGGAGCTCGAGAGTTTGTGTTCCGCAATGTGGGAAAAGTGGCTGAGTTAGATCCAAGGGTCTAATCCAAACCCAACAGTTGAAGTATGAAAATGGACAACATGGATGGAATGTTATGGTGCATGCATAAGTTTTTTTATGTCTGTGTTGTATTTGAACCTTAATCCTTCATTATTATGAAGCTGAACTACCAGCACAGGCATTGATGTGTGCATGCTAGTGTTTAATATTTACCCAATACATCTCCCTACTATTATGTTAATTCCATTATATTGTACTGCCTGTGCGACTAGTTGTTGTAGTTCTATTAACTGTAGTAACTGTTTTTTTTTTCTTTTTATCTTTTCTACTTGTACTCGTCAACTAGAACTGAAAGTAGTGAGCTTTTCTCTCTGGGACTCTACTGAAAAGGAGTGATCAGCCAAGTCAGACTATTGTGTTTAACAATTGCCCTTTGACCCTGCAAGTTGAAGGTCATTTCCATGATCACCACTGTAGGAAAGTTCTCCCCTTTTTCCAGAGCAGTAGGTCTAATACCAAAGCAAAATTGGTGGAAGTCTATCCTAGATGGTACAAATCTGAGCAAATTCATGAAAGCAATAAAGGAAATTCATGACATTTGCTTCACGGCCTCTCCTACCTACTTATTCTGGATGCACAAGATGTTTTCCGTTGTGTTCATTTGTGAAACCTTCAGATATTTCTCAGTTTGCAGGTTGGGTCCAATTTGTACTCTGCCCATTTTGTGCAAAATGCCTGACTCCATTGCTTGCCTATGTATTGTTAAAAGACATTACTTCCTTTACCTGGATAATTGACATAGTCAAGTCATTCTTTTGAAAGTGAAATCAGCCTTATAGTAGAGTCTTGTTTGGTTCCAGAGGCTAGATTTTCACCATCCGCAAGAAGTTGGACCTTCAACCTTGGTCTCTCGAAACCATCCTGAATACAAAAGCCTGCATAATAACTTCAGCTGATGACAGATTTTGTCAAGTCATAAAAGAAGCACACCAGACAAAATGCTTCTGCGAGTAGTGGAATTTAGGTCTTTTTCAGGCTTGATGCTTTCTTAAGAGTTCACAAGTATGGGATCCAGTAATACGTTTGAAATTTCTAGAACCAGAATACATAACAGCTGGACTTGATTCTGCTGTGGCTGCCATCTCTAGCAAAATGGTGTCTTGGATGGTCCTAGCATGCGTCTCTGGAGTAGTCCTAGTCTCTCATTTCCATGTCACTTTTTCCTAGATCAAACACTACTTACACATGCCTCTGATTATACTTGTTGGAGATCACACACACTGGGACTTAAAATACAAGGCCTTTGGTCCTACTGCAGGAGAGAGCACATACGTTTATAAAAGCAGTTGCAGATAAGTGTCCTCTTTTTTTTTTCACTTTCATTTATTGTTGCTTGTAGGGTTTCATGTCATCCAAGAAGGGCAAATGCTAGTGTGGGAGACAGATTGTACTTAAACTGCCACAAACTGTGTCTGTTTTCCCTTGGTGCCTTGCACGACCATATGTCCTGTCCCATCTTTCAGGCTTTTGTAACTAAAACCCTGCATAGTAGGCTTTCTTCTTTGGCGCTTTGTCTTGAAAACCAGGATGTTCATCGTGTTTCACTGTTGCAGTTATGACTGTAGGGTTCTCCCCTGCCGGGCAGTCCTCGGTCGGCCAGAATCCCAAAGTCTGGGTCCGGCGTCGGCTGTTCAACCATGCTTCCTGACGTCAGAGCGCCAGGAGTACAAAGCTGACAGCCGACGCCATCTTCTCCAGTCTTTCTTGCCGTGTGGTGATAGCAGTTCGCAAGTGCCGGTCGGCTGACTCCTGACTATTTTTTCTGATATACTTCAGTCCGAAGACTTTCTTCTCCACTCAAAGCTAAGTACCCGCTAGAAACTTTTTCTTGCTCCAGTCCGATGTCAGAAAAAGTTGTTAATAATTGTATTTCATGTGGGAAGCAAATACCTCATAAGGATTTTCATTCGTACTGTATTCCTTGCTTAGGCCCTGACCACGACGTAGCTAGTTGTCGGTTTTGTGCTAGATTCAATCAACGTACAATTAAACGAAGGTACGAGTTTGCTTTTCATTACTTTGGTAGACGCTTTAACTACAAAATGTCGTCGGATACAGTTCCGGCTACCGGAGTTCACAAACGTCGCAAGGATAAAGACAGGCCTCCGCAGTCCAAATCTGATGATAGCGCAAAAGCAGAGCCAGCTTCAGGTTCGGCCGTCGTCAGTGAGGTGCTTTTGCAGCCCCTGTCGTCGGCCATTTCAGAACCAATAGCCGAAATGGACTCTCATGAGGAGCCAACCAGGCCTTTAAATATTTCTATTGCAGGACCTTCGGACAATGCTCCTTCGGATGGGTCCGGAGCCGCTGTGCGGGTACCGGCTTCCGAAGGGGTTTTCAGGCCTACTCAGCTTCTAAAAAAGGCAAAGCCAAAGAACAAAGGCAAAGACGACTCCTAAATCAAAGACTGCAACACAGGCCTATTCTGAACCGGCTCCCAAGTTCACAGAAACAGTTACTCAAGATGGCGGAGGATTTACTTACTATGATTAGGGGTTCTCATCCCCCTCCAGATAAAAGGCCAAGGCAGGATGTTTATTATGATTCTTCTGATCAGGCTTCTGTTTCTTCAGTTTCTTCTTCTGACCAGGAATATTCTTTCCCTCCTTATGAGGATTCTGATGCTGAGGAATCCATTCCTTCAGCTTCTCCCCCTGAGGATTTCTCTTTTGGGGAAACTTTGCATGAAATGAGGGAACATTTCCACTGGGAAGGGCATGAGTATTCGGAATCTAAGAAAAGACTAAGGGATTTTCTTCTTCTCCCCCAACATAGACCCCTGGCTATTCTTCCTGTTTTGGATATTGTGGATGATGCTTTTTCGGAGGCTAACTTAACCCCTGACTCTTTTCCTCCTGCTCCTGTTAAGCCTGATAGATATTACAGGGTTCCTTATTCCCATCAGTTTTTATACAAGAACCCTTCTGCTGACCCTGAAACCATTTCTCAGGGTCCTAAGGGAGTTAAGGCCGCTTCTGCCAAAAACCCCATTCCCACTGAATAGGATTCTAGATCTTTAGAAAGATGGGGCAAAAAAGTGTACACTTCTGCTACTTTGTCCATTAGGGCTTTAAACTATCAGTTTCATATGCTGAAATACCAGCAATTTCTCTTGTCTGTTTTAAAACAAAAGCTTGCTTCCATTTCTGCCTGTGCAGATAAGGAATTACATGACTTATTGCATGCCACTGAACAAGTTGGGAAGCATGGTTTACACTGTGGATTTGATGCCTTGGAGGCTTCTTGTAGGGCTGCTGCCTCCGGCACAGTCATTAGAAGGCATGCATGGCTAAAGGAACAAAATTTGCCTGAACAAGTAAAAGCTAAATTATTGGATGCTCCTGTTCAGCATAATGTTTTGTTTGGTTCAAAAGCTGTAGAGGTGATTAAAAAGATGAAGGATAAGGCGAAATCCATGCAAACAGTTAAAGATTTCTTACAAGTACAGCCACCAAGATTTAGCAGGAATTGGCCTTCTAAAAATTGGCCCTTTCACACTTCAGACAGGCCTCAGAGGGGTAGATATAGATGCTCCAGAGGAAGGCCTCAAACACAAGCTTCTTATAGACCAAGACAGTAGACTGCTTCCACCCCTAGGGGAGGAGAGGATAGGTCACAAACTCATAGGAAACAAACTCAATGACTCCCTCTGTTGGGCTGCAGGAACTTCTTGCCTGGAAGCCCCCCTCGGAGGAAAACTCTCTCTTTTTTATCAAAATTGGACTCATATAACCCAAGACAAGTGGGTTCTGGATGTGGTTTTAAGAGGTTACAGATTCCATTTTCATACCCTGCCAAGGCCAAGCGGATGGCCAGACCTTCCAAAACATCAATGGACAGAGGCCTTAAACCAGGTGGAAGCTCTTTTGGCTATGAAAGCCATAGAACTGGTTCCAAGAGGCATTTTCAAGGTTTATCGGCCTTCATGGAGACATCTGGACCCCTTTCTTGAACACCTTTCTAGAGTTGCATACCTTAGGATTTTTAAAACCAAATTCGCAAAGAAGTTGGACCTTCAACCTTGGTCTCTCGAAACCATCCTGAATACAAAAGCCTGCATAATAACTTCAGCTGATGACAGATTTTGTCAAGTCATAAAAGAAGCACACCAGACAAAATGCATCTGCGAGTAGTGGAATTTAGGTCTTTTTCAGGCTTGATGCTTTCTTAAGAGTTCACAAGTATGGGATCCAGTAATACTTTTGAAATTTCTAGAACCAGAATACATAACAGCTGGACTTGATTCTGCTGTGGCTGCCATCTCTAGCAAAATGGTGTCTTGGATGGTCCTAGCATGTGTCTCTGGAGTAGTCCTAGTCTCTCATTTCCATGTCACTTCTCCCTAGATCAAACACTACTTACACATGCCTCTGATTATACTTGTTGGAGATCACACACACACTGGGACTTAAAATACAAGGCCTTTGGTCCTACTGCAGGAGAGAGCACATACGTTTATAAAAGCAGTTGCAGATAAGTGTCCTTTTTTTTTTTCACTTTAATTTATTGTTGCTTGTAGGGTTTCATGTCATCCAAGTAGGGTAAATGCTAGTGTGGGAGACTGATTGTACTTAGACTGCCACAAACTGTGTCTGTTTTCCCTTGGCGCCTTGCACGACCATATGTCCTGTCCCATCTTTCAGGCTTTTGTAACTTAAACCCTGCATAGTAGACTTTCTTCTTTGGCGCTTTGTTTTGAAAACCAGGATGTTCATCGTGTTTCACTGTTGCAGTTATGACTGTAGGGTTCTCCCCTGCCGGGCAGGCCTCGGTCGGCCAGAATCCCAAAGTCTGGGTCCGGCGTCGGCTGTTCAACCATGCTCCCTGACGTCAGAGCGCCAGGAGTACAAAGCTGACAGCCAACGCCATCTTCTCCAGTCTTTCTTGCCGTGTGGTGATAGCAGTTCGCAAGTGCCGGTCGGCTGACTCCTGACGATTTTTTCTGATATACTTCAGCCCGAAGACTTTCTTCTCCACTCAAAGCTAAGTACCCGTTGGAAACTCTTTCTTGCTCCAGTCCGATGTCAGAAAAAGTTAATAATTGTATTTCATGTGGGAAGCAAATACCTCATAAGGATTTTCATTCTTACTGTATTCTTTGCTTAGGCCCTGACCACGACGTAGCTAGTTGTCGGTTTTGTGCTAGATTCAATCAACGTACAATTAAACGAAGGTACGATTTTGCTTTTCATTACTTTGGTAGACGCTTTAACTACAAAATGTCGTCGGATACGGTTCCGGCTACCGGAGTTCACAAACGTTGCAAGGATAAAGACAGGCCTCCGAGGTCGAAATCTGATGATAGCGCAAAAGCAGAGCCAGCTTCAGGTTCGGCCGTCGTCAGTGAGGCGCTTTTGCAGCCCCTGTTGTCGGCCATTTCAGAACCGATGGCCGAAACGGACTCTCATGAGGAGCCAATCAGGCCTTTAAATATTTCTATTGCAGGACCTTCAGACAATGCTCCTTCAGATGGGTCCGGAGCCGCTGTGCGGGTACCGGCTTCCGAAGGGGTTTTCAGGCCTACTCAGCTTCTAATAAAGGCAAAGCCAAAGAACAAAGGCAAAGACAACTCCTAAATCAAAGACTGCAACACAGGCCTCTTCTGAACCGGCTCCCAAGTCACAGAAACAGTTACTCAAGATGGCGGAGGATTTACTTACTATGATTAGGGGTTCTCATCCCCCTCCAGATAAAAGGCCAAGGCAGGATGTTTATTATGATTCCTCTGATCAGGCTTCTGTTTCTTCAGTTTCTTCTTCTGACCAGGAATATTCTTTCCCTCCTTATGAGGATTCTGATGCTGAGGAATCCATTCCTTCAGCTTCTCCCCCTGAGGATTTCTCTTTTGGGGAAACTTTGCATGAAATGAGGGAACATTTCCACTGGGAAGGACAGGAGTATTCGGAATCTAAGAAAAGACTAAGGGATTTTCTTCTTCTCCCCCAACATAGACCCCTGGCTATTCCTCCTGTTTTGGCTATTGTGGATGATGCTTTTTCGGAGGCTAACTTAACCCCTGACTCTTTTCCTCCTGCTCTTGTTAAGCCTGATAGATATTACAGGGTTCCTGATTCCCACCAGTTTTTATACAAGAACCCTTCTGCTGACCCTGAAACCATTTCTCAGGGTCCTAAGGGAGTTAAGGCCGCTTCTGCCAAAAACCCCATTCCCACTGAAAAGGATTCTAGATCTTTAGAAAGATGGGGCAAAAAAGTGTACACTTCTACTACTTTGTCCATTAGGGCTTTAAACTATCAGTTTCATATGCTGAAATACCAGCAATTTCTCTTGTCTGTTTTAAAACAAAAGCTTGCTTCCATTTCTGCCTGTGCAGATAAGGAATTACATGACTTATTGCATGCCCCTGAACAAGTTGGGAAGCATGGTTTACACTGTGGATTTGATACCTTGGAGGCTTCTTGTAGGGCTGCTGCCTCCGGTACAGTCATTAGAAGGCATGCATGGCTAAAGGAACAAAATTTGCCTGAACAAGTAAAAGCTAAATTATTGGATGCTCCTGTTCAGCATAATGTTTTGTTTGGTTCAAAAGCTGAAGAGGTGATTAAAAAGATGAAGGATAAGGCGAAATCCATGCAAACAGTTAAAGATTTCTTACAAGTACAGCCACCAAGATTTAGCAGGAATTGGCCTTCTAAAAATTGGTCCTTTCACACTTCAGACAGGCCTCAGAGAGGTAGATATAGATGCTCCAGAGGAAGGCCTCAAACACAAGCTTCTTATAGACCAAGACAGTGGACTGCTTCCACCCCATAGGGGAGGAGAGGATAGGTCACAAACTCATAGGAAACAAACTCAATGACTCCCTCTGTTGGGCTGCAGGAACTTCTTGCCTGGAAGCCCCCCTCGGAGGAAAACTCTCTCTTTTTTATCAAAATTGGACTCGTATAACCCAAGACAAGTGGGTTCTGGATGTGGTTTTAAGAGGTTACAAATTCCATTTTCATACCCTGCCGGACCTTCCAAAACATCAATGGACAGAGGCCTTAAACCAGGTGGAAGCTCTTTTGGCTATGAAAGCCATAGAACTGGTTCCACTTTCAGAGATGGGACAAGGTTTTTACTCAAGGCTCTTTCTAGTCCCCCGGAAGCAAAACTCGTGGAGACCCATTCTGGATCTGTCAGTCTTGAACACCTTTCTAGAGATTCCAAAATTCAAGATGCTTACTCTACAGCAGCTGCTTCCAATGCTATCCAAAGATGCGTGGATGGTAACTTTGGATTTAAAGGAGGCATATTTACACATTCCCATCAGGCAGGAATGCAGAAAATACCTCAGGTTCAAGGCCGGATCGAGGCACTTTCAATTTTCTGCGCTGCCCTTTGAATTGTCTACTGCGCCCAGAGTCTTCACCAAATGCCTGGCTCCAGTAGTAGCTTACTGCAGACTCAAGGGAATTCAAATTTACCCTTATCTGGACGATTGTCTAATTCAGGCAGACAGCAAGGATGTCTAACTCCAACATCTAGAGCTTGTACAGAACCTCCTCAAGTTCCTGGGATTCTCTGTAAACATAAAAAAGTCAAATTTGACACCCTCACAGCAGATAACTTTTCTGGGTGCTTTTCTAAACACCACAACCCAGATGGCATTTCTGACATCCGAAAAACAATTACAGCTGGCTTCAACTTTCAAAACCTTGGCAACTTTAACTCAGCTATCTGCAAGGAGATTCCTGCAGGCTTTGGGTTACATGGCCTCCTGCATCCTTCTCGTACCATATGCAAGACTACGCATGAGGAAATACAGTGGTACCTAAAAAGTGTATGGTCTCAGCATTGCCACAGTTTAGACATACTGATCTCCGTCCTGCCTTGCCTTCAAAAGGAATTTCTTTGGTGGTCCAGGGCATGTACTCTAAACAAAGGGAAACCCTTCTGCCTGCCTCCTGCCACTCAGATTCTAACCCCGCATGCCTCAGATTATGCTTGGGGAGCCCATTTTCAGGGCCTTTGGACAAAGGATCAGAAGCACCTGCATATCAATTTATAGGAAATGTTAGCCGTTCAGAAAGCTCTAATGGCCTTCAGGAATCTTCTACAACCAGGACAACTATTAATACGGACAGACAACACCACAGTTATGTGGTACATAAACAAGCAAGGGGGATCTCATTCCTACCCCCTTTGCAGACTAGCCATGGATCTATGGAACACAGCTCTAGCTTGCAATCTGGACCTTCAAGCTCAGTTTCTACCAGGGAAGCAAAACTTCATGGCAGACAGTCTGAGCAGAAACCTTTTGGATCCACACGAGTGGATGCTGGACACCAAAATATTCAGGATGATAACAGCAGTCTGGGGATGTCCTCACATAGACCTCTTTGCATCCCATCTCAGTCATCAACTACAGAATTTTTGCACCAGGACTTTCCACAAAGAAGCTTGGAAAGTGGATGCCCTATCATTCAGTTGGAGGAACCTCTCGGGATATGCCTTTCCGCCTCTTCCTCTTCTTCCATGGGTATTATTAAAGATAAAACAGGACAAGCCCAAGATGATAATCTTGCTGGCCTCAAATTGGCCTCGTCAGTTTTGGTACCCAACTCTAAAAAACCTATGTCTGGAGCCCCCTTGGGTTTTACCTCAGTCTCCGAACCTTCTGTCCCAACATCAGGGTCAGGTTCTACACTCTCATGTCAGAACTCTCAGCCTGGCGGCCTGGTTAATCCAGGGCCTTTGATTTCTTCTTTCCTACCCAAGCATGTTATGGATGTCATTTTAGAAGCCAGACTTCCTAGCACTAGAAAATCTTAAGCTTAAGACAGTACAGTTGTGTACACCTACCATAAATGTAGATGTTAGAGTGTCTTCACTGTTGCAGTCATGACTGTAGGGTTCTCCCCTGCCGGCAGGCAGTCCTCGGTCGGCCAGAATCCCAAAGTGTGGGTCCGGCATCGGCTGTTCAACCATTGAAGAAAAAAAAAGACTAAACGTATTATTCCTGCTCCACAGTGTTCACAGAGTGACTGGCAGACCTTCACTCAGGGCTTGTTTAGTGCTTTAATGGCATTGAAGCCTCCTCAGAGTGTTTCTGTTCCAGCCCACCATTGGCGCTCTTCTCCCCTAAAAGGACCCAGGCAGCAGGATTCCTCACTACTTCAAAGATTCCCTCTTCTTTGGACTGTGAATCAGAGGAAAAGGAATCTACCATTCCTGATACTCCCTTTGATGAAATTTATTTTGTGGACATGACCTCCAGGATGAAGTTCTTTAACTCATTGTATCCGAGTGATGCCTGCAGGTACTGACGCCTCTAAGCATCAAGTATTGCTTGTTCATGTTTGCATCAGTATTTCCAAAACCGTGCTATATACAAGGTTTTAAAAGATTTCCTCTTAAAGCTTGCACAATGGCAAACTCAGCTGCATTAATATTTGACCTCTGTGTAGTGCAGGTAAATGGATATTAACTGTTGTTTTTATGAAATTAATTTATATATTTATATATAAATATATATATATATATATATATATATATATATATATATATATATATATATATATGTGTATATATATATATATATATATATATATATGTATATATATCTGTATATAAATGTGTGTATATATATATATATATATATATATATATATATATATATAAATATATATGTATTATTTATATATATATATATATATATATATATATATATATATATATATACATACATATATTATATGGGTCCTAGTTAGATGATCGAATCACAGAACTTCAAACTTCATATGGCTGAAAACATACGATTGAAGTTCCAAAACTTTGAACATCTAAACGGAGATCTCCATACAGCGTGGAACGGGAATATTCCCTTTTCCTCCCTGTAGTGCGATCTCGGAGTTGGTATGTTTTAGTAGCGGGGAGGGGTGCAGAGGGTCTTGCCCCTTGCATACATGTGTTTTTAATTGTTTGGGTTTTTTTTTCTTTTATGATCAAGATTACAAAACTTGAAGTTTTGTGATTTCAGTCATTCAACATAGACCCACACACACACACACACACACACACACACACACACACACACACACACACACACACACACACACTTACTTCACATTTTTCTAAATATCTCAACCAAGCAACACAGATAGAACTCCTTTGCCTCATATAAAAGCTGTCAGCTAGATTAATAAAATGCTGCTTGACAGTATGTTTGTAACTTGAGTGGTTGCTGAAAAATTTTAAGTTATTTACAAAATATTACAAATGCAATAGTTACTGTGTTTACTGTGACTTATAAAATTCAGTTTAAGACCTAGAACCTAAAGAATACAATACTACCACCGTATAAATAGTTGATGCTGAAGAGTTTGCCATTGATACTTTCATACTCCTTATGGTTCCAGAGATGAACATTTGTTTGAAATGTGAAGACATAATTTGATTCTGTGAAAACGCTTAGGCTGTGCCCAAGTTACAGTGAAAACTTCCTCAGCTTCATTGGAGTAAATGAGTTAAATGGGATTATGCTCAGGTGTCTCAGGTTCATAAAATATATTATGAGTTGCTGCAGATAGATTCTCCTAAACCTTCTGCTGTACTTCCTGTTCTGGCTGCCTTACTAGATACATTTTTCTAATGGTTCCAAAGCTACAGACTCCCAGCCCCCAGCTCCCAAGAAACCTGATGGACTGTATAGGGTGCCTGAGGATTGTAAATTTTTGTACAAGTGCCCTTCTGCTGACATCTCGGTGGTGTATCTAGCTTCTGACAAGCACTCTCAGTTGCTTCCTTCTCCCATTATCTGCCTGGGTAGGACCATATAAAGTTTAGGCAAGAAGGTTTATACCTCTGCTACTTTGCTTTTAGGGCTGTTAATTGTTAGACCCCTATGTGCAGGTACTTTTTGGCTCTCCTATCCCCGGCCTGTCAGGTTATTTCCTGATCTTCCAGACTTTGAGGGTAAAACTTATGCTCTGTGGCTTGTCATTCCATCAAGTGTAGTTATGGTGCAGCAAATGCTGCTTCTAGGGCGGATGCTTTTTGGTCAGTGATGAGGTATTCTTGGCTTAGGCTACAACCTTTGCCTGATGATATCAAGGCTAAATTGACAGATGCCCCTCTTGATAATAAAAACTTATTTAATGAAGCTGCTGCTATGTTTGTCCTTTCAGGATAAGGGCAAGGCTTTACAGGAACTTATACGTGTTTGTCTTCTGTGCTCTAAATTTTAGAGAAACGACCCCCCGTAAGCCAACCTTTGTTCACAGGTATTCGCCTCCCAAGGGTAAGAAGGGTGGGAAGCAGGCTCCTCCTGCTAAGGCTGCTCAGACTTCTGTGCCTCAGAAGTCTCCTCCAGGTAAACCAAGTGCTGTCCGATTTTCCTATTCTTCTGGCCACTTTCCTCTTTGCCTCTCCGTCTGTGTCTGTCTCTTTCTTCCTCTTCCTGTGTGGCTACAGATTACTCAGGATTCCTGGGTCCTGTCTATTTGCCAGGGGTATGTCAGGGTTTGGCAATCCCTTCCCCTTTTTATGGGCATTCCTCAAGAACATCTCTCATTTCCAGAGGCGCTTCGGGAAGTTTTGACTCTGGGTACTATTCAAGAGGTGCCTGTGTCCCAAAAGGGAAGGGGTTTTACTCCAGGATGTTTCTAGTCCCCAGACTAAACCTCTAAACACTTTTTTCTAAAGGTATTCTCCTTTCAGATTTTATTATTCCTTCAGACTTTGTTTCCTCTTCTGCTTCCTCAGGCTTATAATGGTGTCTCTGAATCTCAAGGATTTTTATCTCCACATCCTGATCCATCCCCTTTTCAGGAAGTTTTTACATTTTCCTGTTGCTTCCTGGCATTTTCAGTTCTCTACTTTGCCCTTTAGCCTTTCTACTGCCCCAAGGGTATTCTTCTAATACCTTGCTGGTGCGATTGCTTTTTGCAGGATTTAGGGGATCCAAATATTTCTTTACTTGGATGGCCTTCTTTGTTTAGGCATCCGCTGCAGAGATACTGTTGCAAAATCTTCACTTTGCCATTTCTCTTCTGCAGTGCCTGGGGTTCACAGTAAACGTTAAAAAGTCTTTCCTGACTCCTCTTCAAAACCATGAATTTCTGGGGGTGCAGAATACATACTGTGTGCATGGCAGCGTCCCTGCCTCCTCCCAAGGCCTTAGCACTTATTTCCTTCTTTCAAAGTCTTCGTCTGGCCTCTGTAACAGCCAGGAAATTTGAGAGTGCTGAGGTTCATGGCATCCACAATACCTATGCTCCCTCTGGTCAAACTCCACATGAGAAAGTTTCAATGGTTTTTGAAGTCACTTTGGCTTCAACCTGCGCCTCCCCTAGAATTTGTTCCTTCTCTTCCTTGTCTCAAGAAAAGAACTTCACTGGTGGATCCAGCAGGTATGTGTAAATCCAGGGCTTCCTTTTCATCCCTGTTCTGCTGGCACCTCAGGCTTTTCATCCTGTTGTCTCCTCAGGACCTCTCAAGATATTTACAGACAATATCACAGTGATGTGGTATGTAAACAAACGAGGGGGGGGCAAGATCTTACCTTCTTTTCTGGTTAGCACTCGTAGTGTGGGATCTGGCTATCCAGTATCAAGTTGACTCTTCAGGCAGTTTACATTCCCTCATGTCAAAACAGTGTGGCAGGCCCTCTGAGGAGGTCTTTAACTCAATCCCACAAGTGGATGCTTCACAGGGATGTGTTTCTTGACATTGTCCACCAGTGGGGTACTCCTCAAATAGATCTTTTTGCCTCCCTTCTGAACAGACAACTTCCTCTATTTTGTGTCCGAGTCCCAGGTCCTCTGGCACAGAAGGTAGGTGCCCTATCTTTTTCTAGGTAGGGGATATTTCTTTATGCTTTCCGTATCCTTCCCGTCATTCTAAAAGTCCTGTTCAGAATTCGAGGATCTCCCAAAATCTTGTTGGTGAATCTCTTTTGGCCAAGACAGCATTGGTTCCCTCTTCTGTATTTAGCCAAGGGCAGTCATCACAAGTTACCTCATGAGGTGGATTTACTCGCACAGGAGAAGTGATCTCATCTGTCCCCACCTGTCCACTCATCTGAAATTGTGGGTAATAGAATTTTGATTCCATGGACACCCTTTTCTGAAGACTTGCTTAGGGTCCTGAAGTAGGGCAGGAAACCCAATACTAGATAATCCTACATATCAGAATGGGAAAGTTTTCCTGTTTGTTGTCGTTCTTGTAACCTGGATCCACTTTCTGTGAATGTTTTTTTGGTTCTGTCTTATCTGTGGGAATGGCTGAATGCTGGGTTGGCCTGTTCTGTTAAGGCCCACTTATCTATTTCTGCTCGTCTACCTTTATCTCCTCCTTTAGCTTCTAGATTTGAGGGTAAACAGTTCCTTAAAGGCATCCATCATATTAGGCCTCCCAGGAGGCCTGTTCCTCCTCTCTGGGATCTTTATTTTATTTTGGAGAAGTTGACTTAGGCTCCATTTCAGCCTGCAGCTTCAGGTTCCTTGCAACATTGGTCTTGGAAGTCTGTTCATTTATTAGCCCTTACAGGTATCTGAGCTTCAAGGCTTTATGGCTTGTCCTCCTGCTTTGGTGTTTCATAAGGACAAGGGTATCCTTGTGTACCAAGGTGATGAATGAGTTGTCCCTTTAATCAGTCTATTCATTTGCCCAGTTTTTCCCTTCTGCACAATCTGCCAGTGAGAAGGTGCTGCATACACTGGATATGCATAGACAACTGTTATCCAGATAAAAAAAGACTAAGGCTATTAGGAAATATGATCAGCTCCTTGTTTCCTTTCATCCTAGGTACACAGGATTAGCTATATCCATGCAAACTGTTTCTTCTGGATCTCTAAAGCTGTTTTTTTTATTGTTTCTTTCATGGTAAGAGCCTTCCTTTTGCGGCTGATTCTTCTAGAGTTATGGCTTATTCTGGTGTTTTTCTTAAGAGTTTGGATGCTAACTCTATTCTTGAGGCAGCTAGGTGGACTTCTGTGCATACTTTTACCAAGCACAACAGGTTGGATGGAATCTCCAGAGCTAGAGCTGGTTTTGCTAGGGCCATCCTTCATGTCTTTCCTGAGGGCTGTGCCGGTCCTTCCTCATCACAAGTACAGTTCTAATCTTTGGCACTCTGTCTGTTGTAAAGAATACTATAACAGTGAAGTGGACAGACATTGTACAGTTGTGTCTTTCTCTTCGCTGTTGTAATATCCACTCCCTCCCTCCATCTCCTCGTCGATTTCTCTTCTGGATGTACTGATTTCTTCTCTCTCTCTCTTCCTTGGGATGAAGTTCCTACTGGGGCTGTCAGTTCTGAGAATGTCCAGACATCACCTTTGTACCCTATGCTATGCAAAGAGCATATGTGCGTGATGTATGGCATACCTTTAAGCAACCTAAAGGCGTTGGTATACTGGCTGGATGTCGGACTGCCCTTGGCAGGGGATTCTGATTGTAAAGAATACTGCAGCAGTGAAAAGGGCAGCTACCGTTATGGTGATGTTTTACACAACTATACTTTCTTCTAGTCAACTCTTATGCTTTTTATGTGTCTGGAGCATTTTCCTGTGGAGAATTGGAAAAGGTTTCACTGGCAAAGTCGGTCTATGGGCTTTATTGTCAGAAGAATGAGAAGCAGAGTCCCTTATTGCTTGATAACTCACTTTTTGTTGGGTAAACTTTTGAATTTCTTCCTTAGGCTGCAGTGCAGTAAAAAGTGTCCTTGATCCTCCAGGAGAAATATTCTGATGACAGTTGGAAACAGCAGCTTGAATTTCACAGAACCTCTCGACTTTACCTGATTGCTGGGATAAATTTGCTTCTCTTATGCCTGGTGTACAGTGAATGATCATTTTCCTCAAACACTCTAATGTCTCCAGTTTTTAATACTGTGCCTTTCTGCCACAGTTTTGTCAGGATCAACTCTTTCTGCTAATATGATTACATCTTTATTAATACAGGTCTTGCTGCTTTCTCATGGCCAGGGTTGGAGCACGCACTTGATATGCCCTTTCGATTCGCATATCCTGCTGTGGAATACCAGTCCAGTTGCTTATTTTTAATTTCATAAAATTAATGCAATCTGTTCCTTCCAGTTTTACTGGTACAGTGGAAAATGGTTTTCTCTGTGTGCTCTGTCTTCTAACATTTGTTTGAAACAGCATATCATACTTGGCCAGCCTTTTCTTCATTTCATCCTCTTATGTTTGCAGTTTTATCAGTTCAGCTTCTATTTTTTCCAGCCATTTGTTGTTTGAATTGATGCACTTCAGTGTTCCATTTTTTAATCAACTCCGGGTATATTTGATATTTTTTTCTTCTAAATTAGGGAAACCATCTCTCTTACCAGTGCTGGACTTGAAGTGCTTTTTGCTGAACCGTTGCAGGATTCTTCCCAGTCATTGTTTTCTCTTCACCGTTTCTAACTGATTTTTTTTCAGGTTCTATAAATTTCTTCTTTGCTGGCATGCAGGCAGTGTACTTACTAGCCAGTAAGTGAATTTTACTCCAACTGGCAGAATTACTAGCTTATTTGTCATTTTTGTTTTTCTTACTGGGAGAGATGACATTAAGCTGTTGATCAGTGTGCAACCATCTTGGAAGTCCTCAGCCTTGCCACTCTTGTGATTTTAAGTTGAGTTGACCTTAAATTACTTTGCATTTAATTCGGCTAGGAAAAAAATGTCTGCATTCTTGATCGTAACGTGCAGACATGGGCAAGGTATCTAAATTCCTCATTCACACCTAATGTTTTTTTTTTCTTACTTTATCTTGAACTAAGCTGTTCAACAGTTTGTTTTTCCTCCCAGACAAAAGAAAAATGAAATTGCTCCGCAGTGCATGAATACTAATAGAGCCCTTTGGTATTGCATAGAAAAGGCATAACTCAGTTTGCCTCCTTTGTAAAAGGAAGATTGAGCTCATCCAATATCCTGACAGACATTTCCAAGTGGCTATCCAGATGTCTTTTTTTTGTGTGTGAAGTACAACATACTTTGAGAAGGGTAGAGCCCTTTTACAAAATCAGAAGTGCTTTTAACTCATTGCCTCCAATGGATCTCTGGAAGTTTGCTCTGTAACTTTTAGTGGGTGGAACCTAAGCCTTTTGAAAGATTAATTATTGTCCTCACATTTCAAACAAGTGTGCGTATCTCTGAAACCATAGAGGTTACTAAAAAAGTGGAAATTTCCAACTCTTCAGCACAAGCTATTTTTATAGTGGTTGTCTTTAGGTTCTACATCTTAAACAGGTTTTCATAAATTACAGTAAACACAGCAACAATTGTTTGTAATGTTTTGTAAACAATGAGCATCCACTCAAGCTGCACACATACTGTAATTGGCATTTTGTTCATTTAGCTGAGACCATTGAGGTGAGGCTAAGCAGTTCTGTCTGAGCTACTTGGTTGTTGAAATAGTTAGAAAAACATGAAATTTATGACAATATAAATATTATATGCACAACAATTACTGTCTCGCTACCTAAACTACACAGAGGTCAAATATCAATACAGTTGTGTCTGCGATTGTGTAAGCTTTTACGATAAAATATTTGAATACTTTGAATGTAACATAGAGACATCAGTAGGATATAAATGTAGAAGTAGCCTGGAGACGTCGCTCGGCTGTAATGAGTTTGTCTCTCTAATTTTCATATGGTCATCCATTCACATTTTGTCTGCACATTTTGAGTTGAATGCCCTGTTTTGGAGAAGAGCAAGGTTTGCTTATGAAGTCATTTAGACCAATTACCCATTTCTGGAGCCTTTGCGTTTATCCAGGTCATGATTTCTTGTAGTAGTGATCGTTGACATCTGTAGATGAATTGGACACACTAAATCGGCTCTCTGTGTGTGTGCGCACACGCGCACATGTGTGCCTTCTGTGGAGGGTTGGGTGCCGGGCTGGTAACTCAAAAACATAAAACTCCATTACCAATTATTCTGCAGACCGTTATTCCATTGTGGTGACCCCTAACCGGGAAAAGCCAAAAGAAGAAGTGATCTTTATGACATACACAATACAGCTGTTTGAGTCAATCAGACAGAACTTTAGATGTGCAGTTACCATAACTGTTGCATCAGGATACAATCCCATTTTCCATCCTTTAGTGTTTTTCATATGTTGCATCCGTAGGTAATATTCATCTTGTTCGTAGTTTTGCTACCTTTCTTGCTGTCTGTCTCTCTTTATTATACAGTTTCTCTTGGGAATTTTGTGTGTAGTTTTTGTAGGAATTGCTATAAAGGACTTGAAACTATAAAAAAATAGTTACCCTTTTATATATTGTGTGTTTCAAATTTAGCTTTACATATACCATGGCTGTACTACAAGATTATTTCTTTTGTGCAGTCTTTCTGTCTGAGATGTGTGCTGTTTTGTTTTATTTTGTTCTCTTTAGGCTTTTGTATAACGACTGTAATGTAAGATTGTCATCACATGCTTGTAGGCATGTCTGACTGTTGTAACTACCTGACAATATTTAATATCTTGTGCGATTTCTTGCAGTTGTGAACCTGGGATTGATTCAGCCGCTGTTATAGCAAGTCTCTCATATTACTCAACTTTCTTGTCTCTGTTCTGATATGCAAGTACAACCCATGTAATATTATGTGAGAACACGTTATAGATTCATGGCTATTTAGTATCAAAGAAAATGTTCTAGCTTTTGTGTGCGCCCTGTATTGCTCAGTCATCATTTTAAGGTGATCTGTCTGCTAATTGCGGTTGTCTTCAATAATCTCCGTTTCAGTAGCAAGCTTGTCCATTTTCATACAGTTTTTGTAAAGAAGTTATGTTGTTTTTATAGACACATTCTTTTTGGTTGGATCTAGCTTATTTTTCATTTTCCAAACTGAAATGTGCAAGAAAAGTCAGCAAATTATTCTGTGATTGCACTGGTTCCAGTACCCTTTTATACAATGTCAGCACGATTGCCAATCTCCACTTTCTTAGCGCAGAGTAAATTTACAAGCAAGTAGGATTCTCATTTCCTTTAGTACATTTGGGACCAAAGTGGGTGGTCTCGCATCTTGAGTGCTGCTTTTCCCCCCATAAAGGTGTTTTACCAGTAAGATGTATAATATATAGATGTTTTCAGCAACAAAGCTGTGGTGTGTCAGCCAGTTTTTCTTTTGGCTTCCCCTGTGCAAGTCATTGCTAGTCATGGATCCTTCTTTGGTGGTGATGTCCTATGTCATGTGACCATCTTACAAGTAATGCTGACATGTGTAAGTTAATGTATTTAACAGTTAGTCATCTGACTGCAATTTCTGTTTTATAGGTATTGTCATTTCAAGCCTACTTCAGGCTATTTTATTAACTTGATTCAGTCTTTTAGGTCTAGTCATTTTATCTTATTTCAAGATGATGCCTTCCCCATTTAAAATCAGTCCCATATTATGGTAGACATTGTATAATGAAAGTATTTTCACTTACGTGCACGGTTTGATCTTATTTCTAATCTAGTCTTGGCTTTGTTTTTTTTTTTTTTTAGCTGTGCAGAAAATAGAAAATTTAAAGTGCTTCAGTCATATCTGATAGGAAGTGACATAAATCGGTAAAAATGTTCTTAAGCTGTACCCTTCACAGGCTATCAGTACTGACTGACCAGTTATTATTCTTGAAATGAAAAAAAAAACCTGTTAGCCTATATATGATTAGCTAAGAGTACTTGTATTACTGTAGAATCAGTTACTTCCTTCTTGGAAAAGAATATCTCTGACTACTGCAGGATACATCTGGGTAAGATCCCAGAGTATTTAGATTTCAAATATCTAGTTCAACTGTAAGTGTGTAACAGGAAAAGAAAAAAATCTTCCATCCTGTTCTCAATGAAAGAAGGGGGATTTTACTTAAATCATAAGATAAGAAATGCACTTAAGCAGTTCTGCAGTTCACTAGGTGTATTGTTGTTTACCAAACTTAGTCAACATCTGTAACACCCAAGGAACACATTTATTCAATATTTTTCATTTTAGGACATTCTGTTGCTGACTGCAGTTCATAAATTTATTTCACAATTGTACAGAATTCAGTTCCCATAGGAGCAGTTGTTGACTTGGATCTCTTTGCAATGTTTTTTCTTGAAGACAGAGCCACTGGGTCTAATAACTTTTTAATATGAGTCATGTTGACTTACAGATAGCTGTTTCAGAAAGTCTCATTTCTAGAGAATGGTTCTTCTGAAACCATTTCAGAGATATAAGCTTTCACCTGGTTTTGTGGTTTGAGGAATGGCACCCCGAGTATAACCCAAGTGATTGAAGTTTGTAAAGCAGCCCTGGCACTGGTGGAACCAGACAGAGAGGCAGAGAATTGAAAGGGTACGTCCTACTCTCCTTATGCAGGGGGGGGGGGTTTACATAAACTAAGCAAACAGATTGGTGCAGTCTCCCCGATGGACACCAGAGAGACCACATATTGCACCACAAGGGGAGGGGCGGGGCTGCTTGGAAGAAACTTCCCTTGCAGAAGTGAGGGGGACGCCCTGAATGAAGAGCTCATCAGATGATCCCCACCACCTCCTTGCTGTGTTCATGGTGCCCAGGGACAGAAAGAAAAGCAGAAAAAAATCACACCACCCCTAATTACAGCCGTAATAGAGACCCCCGTTTTTCAGCTCACTCTGTTAAGAGAACAAACTTGTAGAGGTAGCTGACAGCAGACAGTGTGGGGGGGGATCAAAGTAAAAAAAAATGGGAAAACCCACTTTACCTTTCCTTATTGAATCCCATTGTGGAAGGATACATAGTGACTCCACAAAAAAAAAAAAGCCAAGGCAGGATCACTGAAACTGTTTTTTAAATGTCCTCAGTCAGAGCTTGGTTTGGAGAAATCATGATCTCGTCAAATCCTGTCTGGTGTCCTGAGCCACCTTCTTAATGCATATAATTTGTCGTACTAATTATGCAGCTGAAAACCTTAAAGCCTGTAGACCTACGCCTCTAGAAATCAGAATCCACCCACAAATGTAGTTTAACCCGTTTTGAAGAGATGTAAAAATAGTTGAAAACAACAATGCCAGCCAAAGAAAATGAGACTCTTTAGGAGCTTGTTTAGTTAGTGTAAAGGAAGTTGATTGTATCAATGACTAGAGACGTTGCTGCCTTAACTCTATTTATCTTCTCCGTTTCATTAAAGCAAATGGTAAGCATGACCCAGCTCTGGTTGATCTGTGTTGTCCGTTCTCTAGCCTTGAGTATCCAGCTTTCCCAAGGGATCTTTTGACGTCCTACAGACCTGAACATTTTTGCATAGCAAAAGCTTATTCCAGTTTTAAATGTTAAGTTTTGTACCTGTTGATGAGCATGTGTATGTACAACTTATGGGTCAAAAAAAAATCTAATGCTTTTAAACATTTTTTTCTTAAACAGATTGTCAGTGTGCCTTACTAACCACCTTTAGACTCTTACTTGAGAGGAGCCCAGTATTGTGATAACCTCCTCTGTCCAATGTCCCTAAGAGCCCAGTCTAAACAGGTTAGCAGTTCATAACTCTGAGGAAATGGGTTATATCTGCAATTTTGCTTTCTTTCTGCCAGACTTTGAGAGCTCAATATGCCGGTAAATTCCTCCAAGTACTGAGGTTTCTAACCGGTCTCCTAGATTAACTGGGTCAAGTTTATTTAAAAAAAAAAAAAACCTCCAAGTGAGGTAGGAAGAGTGAAGATCTTTTCGCACTGTTCACTGCTTTCCCCCAGACCAAAGAAACTTTCTCCATAGTTTAGGATACAATTCGGAAGTTGACAAATCAGGCTTCAGCTGTACTTTATAAAGAATAAGGGACAAAGTAAACCGTCAAATACGTGAATCCTCTGGGAAAAGTATAATATTAACAGGTTACAATGAGAATTTTTTTCTTTATACTCTTAAGTCACAGTAAATTAAATTGTATTTAATGCCAAGTCTCTCCATTTAATTCTTTAAATGTTTCCATGTGCATTACCTCCATTAAAAGCAATACTACAGCTGAGCTGAACTTCAGAAGTAGTAATTATGTTTAAGGTCTCTAATCTTTAGTGTTATACTTTGCTAATTTGCATTTGACTTTTCAAAATTTTAGTTTACTGTCTGAATTGGAACAGTGCATCATATATATCTTCAATCTTTCACTCATGTATTTTTGATTACCTTAAAATTTCTACAAACAGCACCAAATGTGAGGCAAAAACAGTAGAGGAGACAAGGAGAACAGCCTTTTGTCCTATCTGTGCTTAATTTAGGTGTACTAGAAGCCATGACCAAGCCATGACCCTGTCTTAAATTAGGCATTTGAACCTGGGTTTATAGAGTTTAGCATATCAGTAATGCCCTAAAGAAAACCTAATTTCTGTAAGTCCTCAAGTGAATAATTCCATATTGCATGACCAAATATTTTGGCCCTTCAAAGCAGCATTATCAATTAAAGTTATACTTTTGTCTAATTGATCTGTTGCATGATGTCTGGGAACAAAGGCAATCTAAACCAGGTTAATCAGGTATGGGGTGATACCTGGTAAATCGTACAGCCAAATCAGCCATAAAATTTTTTTAATTGTGATTGAGAGTCACCATTAGTTGCTTCTAAGATGGTTGCACGATGACAAACTGCTTAATTTTAGCTCTCCCAGTGTGAAAAAAAGAAACTGCGAAACAGGAGCTGCTAATTCTGCCAGCTTTAGTAAAATTCAGTTACTGGCTAGTAAGTATACTACCTAGATGCCAGCAAAGAAAAAACTTAAAAGAGAGCCTGAAAAAAATGTGAAGAGAAAATGCATGTTGGAAGGAATCCTGCAGCTGTTCAGCAAAAAACAGTTCAAGTTCCAGCTGTGGTACAAGAGATGTCTTCCAGTAATTTAGAGGAAAAGATAAATCAAATGTACTCAGAGGTGATTAAAGTAAATTAAACATTGACGCAGTATATCAACTCTGGTAACAAAAGGCTGGAAAAAATGGAAGAAGCTTTAAGCAGCTGTTCAGATGAACTAAATGGAAATAAGGCTAAACCAGATGTATTTGAAGTACTGAATATTGTAAAGGATGAAAGAACTGGAAGTGGGATCTTCAGAAAAGGGTAGGAGCATCCTTGCAGTTCTTTAACTGTATAACAAATTCTTCCATAAACAAATCACACTGCAAAGAGGAAATGAATCTTCCATCTAGCCTAACCATTCTTTGAAAAAAAATCTCTAGCTACATTATCAAACTCGTGCCCCTTACAAACGTACATGCTTAATTTCCAGTGTCTAGGTAAGTGAGTTTAAGTAACTCTTGGTTTTCTAAGCCAGTTTAAGTGTTGTAATCTCAGACATAAAGGAGCTTGATCTGAAAATCAGAATGGGAATTGTTCCCATGATTTCAATCAGTACAGGTGCTCTCTGAAAATTAAAACAAAAATGTCTGTTCAGGAAAAACTTCTGAAAGAAGGGGACAAAATAGGTGTAGACAAAAGAATTCAAGATCAATCCCCTATGCATTTCAGCCATTCCCATCACAGCCAGATAGCTTTGCAAAAAGAATATCCAAAGCTGCTGTTCTCCACCGTCCTGTATTTCTCTGAGCCTAAGCATGGTATTCTAAATTCTGCTCAGGCAGCACATACTACCTGAAACAACCTGTCACTTGATATGTAGGGCAACTCTTTCTGCCCCAAACCAGAGACATGTCTGCCTTCCCTATCTGCCTGCCTGCCTCAGTTTAAAAAGTGTACCTCCAAAAAATAATATGGAAACTTCTCTGTACATCCTTTGGGAGAAATTAGGATGAGATATAATAGTATATCCAAATTTTACAAGGTTTTCCAAGTTTCTTGCTATTTAAATGCATTTCCTGAAGAAACCAAACACTAGGCTTTTATTGTTTCGTAAAAGTAAATACCCTAGATTGCATCATGACAGGACTTATGACAAACTGAGAGAACCAGCCATCAGCTAGTTACGGAAGTGGGGGGGGACTCCATCTGCGCTGTAACAGAGCATTATATTTCAAATGGGGGGCTCCATCTGCACTGTAACAGAGCATTATATTTCAAACAGGGGGCTCCATCTGCACTGTAACAGAGCATTATACTTCAAACGGGGGGGGGGGGCTCCATCTGCACTGTAACAGAGCATTATATTTCAAATGGGGGGGGCTCCATCTGCACTGTAACAGAGCATTATATTTCAAACAGAGGGGGGCTCCATCTGCCCTGTAACAGAGCATTATATTTCAAACAGAGGGGGGGCTCCATCTGCACTGTAACAGAGCATTATATTTCAAACAGAAGTGTCACAAAACACATGAAGCCTCTAGGCTGTTGAACTAGTAGATAAGAGCATAGACAACTTAATAAAATGTACAGAAGTTATAATTTTCAAAGTATGTACAGTAATAGCTGTAGGATGTTCCCAATGAGAAGGCACAAAGCTTCTGGAGGAGAAGAGCATTATTTTTTGACAGTAAATGCTATGAGAAAGGATCAAAAATCCCTTTGTTCCCCAACTTTTTTATATCACTTGAGTGTCTGTCCATTCCTCAATATGTCAAAATCAAAAACAAGGCAGTCTATTTTTTTCATTCTCTTGTCAACCCCCCACATTGTTCTAGTAATTTTCCCTTTGAAAATGCATCAGCCACCAACATGTTTTAATATTTCCTTAGACTTGCATATTTAGCCTGTGTGCTATGTTCTTTATGTACAGCAAGTTTTGAAATGCTTAACCTTTTATGTCTAACTAATAATGTCGCATACCTTATTTTATTTTCCTTACTTCTGTTTCTGTACTTGTAAACAAGGATGAAAGAAGGGCTTCCCCAATAAAGAAGCAGAACAACTTGTATGTGCACATAGGGTGGCCAGTGCTTTGTGTACTGTATGTAGCCATCCCTTGTACTTGTTTAGCCAACCTCATGATTTTTACTTATGACACTCTTTGCCTACTCTGCCATATGTCATTGTTGAGAGAAGAAAAAAACTCCACGTACAGAATCATACTGGAGAGAGATGTAAACCAGGAGGAATTATGGGTAAGCTGTTTATACACCACAGGCTTCTGTATTCTAAGTGATGGCAAAATGTCTTAACTTCTACTTCATCCATTCTCTTATATTAAATAAGTTAAGTGAATTCATTAAAACTGATGTTAAGAATAATTCAGCAACTTTGAAATTCAGATAAACAGCCACTAGCTTTACGTATCTGGTCTACTTTTATTTAGTGGTCCCTTGACTCCTGAATGTTTCGGAGATGACTTTGTTGTTCCTTAGGTGAATATAACTGGTAATTGGCAACAAACTGTGGTCTTGCTTTGAGGCATTTGCTAATAAAATATACCCAACGTAATGCAAAAGAGATGAGCTTTTAGTCTGCCCCATTTTGTTCCAAAACCAGTTTGGATATTTCTTAAGCAATCAATATTTAGCTTAAAGAAAAGACAAAATAAAAAAATAAAAAATGGGAGACTAAACATTCTTTGTATAGACCACAAAACAGGCAAGAAAAACCTTCAGGTGAAAAATCACAATATAGAAACAATCCACATATGGCCAAGCTACTGTCTTGCTTTAGAATGATAGTTGAGATGATAATTTGGAGAGTACAGAAAGGTTTTCTGTTCATTCTTAGTGCTGGGCTGTCAGTAACTCTGAGCCATTTGGTAATTAACTATAAAGCTTAGAGAACAAACCTAATTAAGACCTTATCCTTGCAGTGGTACGGCACAAGATATTTTATTAATTATTGCCCGCAAACCTGAATCCCCACCCTTCCACAGGTTGAATTGTCAGCAAAAATAGTGAACCTCTAGCTTAAGCTATCCATAGGTTACAAACCCTAAATATGGATACATATCTTGTAAGAAGGACAGATAATAAACAACCTTATCTGAACTTCCCAGTGCCGTAATAGTAAAACCTAGTTGTTCACTATAAGTAACTAAATTAAACAGATAGTATCTGAAGTATTCTGTGACGTAATGCAGCAGGACTACTTTGAATCAGGCGGGCTGTCTTGCCTTTTTTGGTTTATTACGAGGTAGCGTAGAGTTAGTAGCAGTCAGTCATGAAGAAGGAGAAGAAAAACCTTTTCTGTTCTGCCCAAATTGTCATCTTAACTCTCATTCCAGTAAAAATGTCAGCATTGTCATTTCATACTTTTTAAGTAAGTGAAAACTAAAACAATGTTTCTTAGTTAAGCAGGGTGCCCTGTTGGGCAAATAGGAGACCCTTTTTCCTCGCTAACTTTGTGCTTGAGGCAGCTTATCTTCATAATCATTCACGTCCAGTCCTAGAAGAGGTGCTGCTTGTGTGGGTAAAGGAGAGGGAAAAACATTGTCTTTGCCCTGCCAAGATATCCTAATAAGTGTAAAAGGGGAGGGACCTATGTACTAATGTCAGTAAGCCTACATTTATAAGATAGCAACATCCCAAAATTAAGCTAGTGGTTTAAATTGCAGACATAAAAAATGATGCATATAATGCTTGAGCCTATTTTGAAAATGAAACTTAGTCCAGCCTCATGTCTTCCTGACTTTTGCTACCTTAGTCATTGGAAAAAAGGGAATTGCTATTTTACTCTTGGTTGTCAAGCAGTTATCCAAAAGAAAACCAGAAAACATGAAATTTGACATTCGGCTTAATTGTTTCACTTGGATTACTTTGTCTTTTTCTGGAATTATTTTAATGCTAATAATGGCACAGACTGAATAAAAAGGAGAACAGTAAAGTGCCAAATTAGATCATCTCGTTTCCCACTGCAGATGATGCACTGTTTTTATGCCATTCTTCTGTGGAACAGAGGGAATAGCTCCAACAATTTAGCTGATGTGCATGTTTCATGTGTTGACTTGGATGACTTCCCCTCCACTGAGTCCCCACTGGTCTCTGGCGAGGGCGACTTTAATTTCTAGGCAGCATCTTCTGGTGTATAAATAGTGGACGTGTCTCCCAGGCAGGATAATCTTCAGATGTGCTGAATAAAACAGTCCAAATTTCCATTTAGCCTGTCTACATGTTGGAATTGTGAGATGAAAAGCTGCTCTTCATCGATGAATTTCTGAAGCGTAATCATGATCACATGTGACAGCTGTCTTAGAGTTTGATGACCTACCCAGGCAATTACAGTATTGTTGGAATCTGGCCTCTGTGGGGATTAAGTCTCCAATCAGACTTGGCTGGTCATTTTAGCTTGAATATGTTGAGTAAGGAGAGTCAGTTGGACTCTCTAGGCTTACTTTTTCAGGTGGGAAAACCAGTCCATTTAGCTAACTTATTTTTTTAGTAAACTAAACAGTCGGCTCCCTCATCCCTTTGTGGATCTCTCTAAGCCTTAATTTCTTCCAGTGACTTCCAATATTCCATTTACATCAAATAAAGCACTTAATAATTCAGTATGGATTCTGCATTGTTTGTCCGTGGTTTGCCTTTTAGAGTTTTGCAGTTTGATTTTCATTTTAATAGAGCATAGTGAGAGTTTGCTCAAGTTCTTTTGTCTTGCATTGAGAATGTTGGATAATTGCTGGAAATCCTGTACTGCAGCTATCTGTGCACATTTCCTGGATCCTCTTCAATCCACTTAGCTTGGATTGTTGCAGGCCTGACCTGATTACTTCTGACTTGCCTTTGGATTAATTTTTAGTTTTGCTAAAAGCTCTCTTTCTGGATGTTCAGATGGGCAGTTGTTAGACACTTGCAAGAGCACTTAACTCCAAATAAATTTGTTTTCACTGGGAGTTTTGGATTTTAGCTCTAATTCTTCATCTCAGGAGGAAGTAGAAAAGGAGATGCTGGGTTTATACAGTAACCTGAAAGCTGATCCGTCTTCAATTTCTTTAAATCCAGAACAGTATTGGGAAAATTAACTTTTAGCAGCTATTTTTACCTGCAGTTCTGTAAGAACAAATGTTTTGGAGAAGTTTGTAAAATGGAGAGGTTTACTGTTACTGCTTCTAGGGTTTCTGTAAGAGCAGTGAACCATTTTAGATCAGATACAGAAACTTGTGCAGTCTCTGCTTGATAGAAACAGTGGTAAAAAATTGAAAAGTTGGTCTGTGTAGCTGAAAAGATAGGGATGCATGTGGTTAAATGTGACGCAGCTGTTTCGGGCATTGAGACATCAGTGTAATTAACAGGCATGGCAAGATAAGCCTGGCCTACATAAGAGGTGGTGTATGCTTATGGAGTCACGTTTGGCAATCCACCTGATATAATGGAGAAAACAGAAACTTTACTGAGTTTTTTTCGTAATCCTTGTCTAGCAGTCCAAGTAGGATGTTTCTGCTAGAAAAATAGTTTATAGAAAGTGGCAGACTCTTGGGCAGTAGTTTTACAAAAGTAAACAAACCTGTGCTTAATCTCAATAAAATTTTAATAGATCTATAATTATATATTATGTTTCCCAAAGCTGAAAGGCAAAACATTGCAGCAAAAATGTGTAAACCTCCCAGTAATGGTACCCATCTTCATTTAAATATAAAACATAAATAATCCACATGCAGGTCGGAAAACGGCCACAAACTTTTCAAATACCCAAAACACCAAATGAAAACGATCTCTTTGTAATCCAAACAGGTTTAATAGCTAGCAAAAGTAAGCACTTTCACCTGAAGGCTTTTTCAAACTTCAACGCTACCATTAAAATACATGCGCCTTAAATACATGCAAATTCAAGCTGATAGGTTTCATCAAGAATTAAAATCAGGTGCAGTAATTAATGACATCACTAAATAGCATTATTAAAATTCAAATACTTAAAAACATATACAAATAATTACTATAAAAGCATACACAATAAACAAAGACATAATAAAAACTTTTTATAAGGGTTATATATTATTAATAATGTACAAGTCTATCATGGTCTGAATAATCTTTTTCTACGTAATAAGGGCTTCACTTGTACCTTGTCATTTAGACCAGGGACTCTGTCATCTCTAAATCTAATTATCCAACGGAGTTCACATTCTTGTAGGTATGCATCCACATCACCACCCCTGATACTGGGAACAACCTGCTGTAATACACTAAATATAAAATGATGCTGCACTCCCATTATCTTGACGTGCTTTGCAAGTGCATTATGTTCTGACCCAATCCGTATATTATATATATGCTCTCTTATGCGCTCCCTCAGCTGTCTACACGTTTTCCCTGTGTAAAACCCTGTACAGGAGTCATATATACTACATTTGAGCTAGTACAATATGTATAAGTTTTAAACTTATATTCAATATTAGTTATGGGATGTAAAAAATTCATACTAATATCTACATATTTACATTGATTGCACTGTAAACAAGGTAATGTATTATGTTGATTATTCCCTATAGCTTGTAATTTAGTTGCGGATCGATTACAAAATTTGCTTTTTAAATTCTGTTTATTTTTATAAGCAAAGCTAGGATTAGACCCTACTATACTAAACAGTTCATCATCCAGGCTCAAAACTTCCCAATGCTTCCTAACAATATCCCTTATCGTGCCTACATCCCTTGTAAAGTACACAGGCATCCTGACAGCTTCTTTTTCAACCACTGGATGTACATACTCCATTCCTTCCCAATCAGAGAAATAAGGTTTGGCTACGTCAGGCCTGAGTTGATCTACAATTTTCATATTTCTATCTATATCATGGGGGTTGTAATGCCTCTCTAAAAGTCTATTCTTAAGCGCAGATATTTCACAGGAATAACCTACTGGACATGGATTCAGCCTAGATGCTCTCATAAACTGTCCTTTCATTACGTTTTCAAACACAAATCTAGGGTGCATGCTATGTTGATGTAAAAGAGTGTTTCTAAAACATGACTTCCTATGTACCGATATATTCAGTAACCCATTCGGTAATCTATTTATATTGATATCTAAAAAAGATAAATTCATGGTGGAGTAGTTCAATGTAAACCTAAGAAATCCTGTAAGCTCATTCAAATTATTGACAAATGATAATAAAGATGCCTCATCCCCTTTCCAAATGAGGAAGAGGTCATCTATGAAACGCCTATAATGACCAACATTCTCCTTAAAGGTGGCAAGGGGAAAAAGAGAATCTTCCTCCCAATCTGCTACAACAATGTTGGCGTAGCTATTGGCACAAGACGTGCCCATAGCTACGCCATCTCGCTGTATATATGTTTTCTCATCAAAAATGAACACATTATTCTCAAGCACTATCTCTAAGAACAAAGAAAGAATGTCTATAGTGTCGTTATCATAATCTGACTTATTTTTTAAATAGTGCTGAAATCTTAATATACCTTCATTATTAGGAATAACATTAAATAGACTTACTACGTCCAATGTTACAAGAATATATGGATCATGTTCTCCCAAAGATTTAGTGTACTCATAGAGATCAAGTAAAAACTGTTTACTGTCTGTCAACGTATACTCATTAGTTTCAACCAATGGTCTCAAAAAAGACTCCAGCAAAATTGAAAAGGGTTCAGTTAACCACCCTTGTCCAGCCACTATAGGGCGCATGGGTGGTTCTATCAAAGACTTATGTATCTTTGGGAGACCTTGTACTATAGGTATCAGAGGATTACATACTTTCAAGTATTTAAAGAGAATTTCAGAAATAATACGACTTTTATATAAATCATCCAATGTGTCATATACCTGAAACACTTTCACACCTACTTCTTCTAAGTTAATACTACTGTAAAATTCTTCATTACTTAACATAAATTTCATGCTACTTATATATTTTTCAGTGTCTAAGATGACAACTGGTCCACCCTTATCCGCCGGTCTAATTGTTATGGCATGGTCACTCTTAAGGTTATTCTTTTACATCGACATAGCATGCACCCTAGATTTGTGTTTGAAAACATAATGAAAGGACAGTTTATGAGAGCATCTAGGCTGAATCCATGTCCAGTAGGTTATTCCCATGAAATATCTGCGCTTAAGAATAGACTTTTAGAGAGGCATTACAACCCCCATGATATAGATAGAAATATGAAAATTGTAGATCAACTCAGGCCTGACGTAGCCAAACTTTATTTCTCTGATTGGGAAGGAATTGAGTATGTACATCCAGTGGTTGAAAAAGAAGCCGTCAGGATGCCTGTGTACTTTACAAGGGATGTAGGCACGATAAGGGATATTGTTAGGAAGCATTGGGAAGTTTTGAGCCTGGATGATGAACTGTTTAGTATAGTAGGGTCTAATCCTAGCTTTGCTTATAAAAATAAACAGAATTTAAAAAGCAAATTTTGTAATCGATCCGTAATTAAATTACAAGCTATAGGGAATAATCAACATAATACATTACCTTGTTTACAGTGCAATCAATGTAAATATGTAGATATTAGTATGAATTTTTTACATCCCATAACTAATATTGAATATAAGTTTAAAACTTATACATATTGTACTAGCTCAAATGTAGTATATATGGCTCGGTGCGTCTCCTGTACAGCGTTTTACACAGGGAAAACGTGCAGACAGCTGAGGGAGCGCATAAGAGAGCATATATATAATATACGGATTGGGTCAGAACATAATGCACTTGCAAAGCACGTCAAGATAATGGGAGTGCAGCATCATTTTATATTTAGTGTATTACAGCAGGTTGTTCCCAGTATCAGGGGTGGTGATGTGGATGCATACCTACAAGAATGTGAACTCCGTTGGATAATTAGATTTAGAGATGACAGAGTCCCTGGTCTAAATGACAAGGTACAAGTGAAGCCCTTATTACGTAGAAAAAGATTATTCAGACCATGATAGACTTGTACATTATTAATAATATATAACCCTTATAAAAAGTTTTTATTATGTCTTTGTTTATTGTGTATGCTTTTATAGTAATTATTTGTATATGTTTTTAAGTATTTGAATTTTAATAATGCTATTTAGTGATGTCATTAATTACTGCACCTGATTTTAATTCTTCGGGTGAAAGCGCTTACTTTTGCTAGCTATTAAACCTGTTTGGATTACAAAGAGATCGTTTTCATTTGATGTTTTGGGTATTTGAAAAGTTTGTGGCCGTTTTCTGACCTGCATGTGGATTATTTATTCTTTATTAACAGTGACTTTTGATGCGGGAAAGTTGATCCCTCTTTTGGTTTTGTGTACTTTGATATTTTACTTAAATATAAAACATCTTTAAACAATAAAAACATTATTATGAAGCGACTTTGCTGCTAAGGCCGTCATATCTATAAGTACCACATCCAAAGACATATAGAGTTGGAGAAATGGGGGGAAATGCATTTTTGTCTTGTTCTCAGAGTTGTGTGTACTCTGAATTGTTAGCAACTCTTAGCAGTGATAAAACAGTAACACAACTTTATGAAAGTAGATGTTCCAAAAAAAATGCCCAAAATCCCAAAAATAACCCTCCCTTTTTCCTTACCCCCCCAAGGGGCAAGACCCCTCCATCCCCCCTTCCCCCTGGGTTGTCAGCATTATGCTGTTCGTCCCCCCCCCCCTCCTTTGGGATACTGATGCTTGAGCAGTTTCACTTTGAGCATGTGTAGGGGAAGCAGATTTTATAAACCTGTTTATCTGGACGGCTGCCTTGGGTGACTACTTTGTGAGATCAGTATAATGACCATCTTTCATTGTTGATAGCCTATTTTGGCTGATTAGGCATAACCTGAATAAGCAAATTTCATTTTTCACCTTTTCAGCCAATAAGCTTTCTAGGGAGTACTCTAGTCATCCCTATAAAAGCATTTTCCTCTTCAAGACAGGATCAAAGAAGTTTTACCCAGTTTTACACTTCGTATCTCTTTTCTACTTGGAGCAACAGAAGGACTTTTTTTGAAAGATTCTGGAATGCTTATCTTCTGGGATTTTAAAGGTTCCACATGCAAAACATCACTTTTAAGAAGCCTCAGTGGTTGTTGAGGAAACTAAAACAAAGCCACAGATTCAGTAGAAATAGGTTCCTTTTGTGTGCAGATTTTCACAATCTGCCCAAAGGAATTACTTTTTTCTGCAAGCTGTCCACTTTTTTCTTAGTGATCCATGCAATAGATTATGCATTGAGCTCATTTTAAATATCTTTGTTTTCAAATGGTGGTCTTGCATGAAATTATCCTTGCATGTCAACATCCGAGGGATGAGGGTCAGTCAGAACACTCAAAGCTCTTCAGGCAAACTTCTTTTTAAGACCTTTTCAGCTTACCGGCCAGCATGACAGTGAAGTGGGACCTCAAAAAACAAGGGGACACCCAGTCTTTCCATCTGTGTTGAGTTGCAATGCTGTTTTGATAATGGGCAATAAAATGCAACTGTCATTTCATGACTGTTGTATACCAGATCAGAATCATGGAGCAGATGATCTGAACAGGTATTTGCTTCTGACATTAATGGTAGCTACAGAATGAATTACTTCAGGATATTTCTCTCCTATGGAGGTGACTAAAGGTGGAACATTTTTTGTCTACACAGTGTAGTGTACAAGTAAAAGTTTTTTTTTTTCATTCCCTTATCACCCCAGACCTTTTGGAGAGATGCATTTTCTTTCCCCTGGATACAAGTACCAGTGTATGTTTTGATGCAGGAACAATTGCTTACCAGTGAAAAGTGGACTGATTACCATTGCACCAAGTTGCCTGACAGTTTGAATTTTTTTCTGCTCTGTTGTAATGGTCACCATCCTGCTTTCTCAAGAGAAGAAAAGGATATGTGTGTGTGCAGTCTTTCATTTTTTACTTGAAGGACAGGGATATCTATTCCAAATATTGATTCTCTTTTTTCCCAACGATGTCCTCCACATCCTGAATGAAGCTAAAAGTACAGACTCTAGAAATTCTTAGAAAAGATCCTTTTGGTCAAAGGAACAAGGGATGCACCCTTTTGCTTGTCTATTTCCAAGGCTTGTAGATTGGCTTAATCAGTTGTTGTCATAACTAGGATAATCGTTCACCAAAGTGCTTTTCAGTTCCATACATTTCATCGAATCATTAGTTAAATTTCCTTAGTGTGGGTCTGCATCTGAGACCTGCAAGGAAAACCCAGTATAGCTGGTGTAGGATATGAACTTTATGATAGAGAAGTTACACTATTATGAAGGTAGCTGACAGTATTGTAAAACATTGTCTTAGGAGGGGTTCTTTGCCTAATTTGCAGCAGAGTAGGGGAAACTAGAGGCTGCTCTCTCCGAGGACTGTAGATTGTTTTTGAGACGTTTATCTAATTGAATATGCCTGTTCATGACAAAGGCCTCAGATACAGGTAAACACTGGCACATCGTTTTGAGTAGCACTAGTTTAAAGTCAGATACATATGTTTTCATTTTGAAACTCTGTGAACATTTCAGGCAGATTTACTCAGAATTTTTTTTAACTCTTCCACTTCCTCAGAGGAGGATTTAGAAAAGGACTTCAATTGATTGTCAGTTATTTAGTCTGCTGTTTCTGGAGGCACACACTAAGGCCAAGACTTGGAAATTTTGTCTGCAGTAGAGTATTACTAGTGTGTAGTTTAAAAAAAAATAGACCCCCCCCCATCCAATTAACAAAAGTGCCCCTTCCCCTTGGGAGTATCTGCATAAACTTCCTATGTGCAGTGAAGGTGTACAACTATTTCCAAATTCCGTATCAAAGAACCCCAACAGTTACCAGATGAATAAAACACGCAAATGGTTCCAAGATAAGTGTCACGTTCCAACTGGTTAAAAACTGATTTAATATTATTGTACAATTGAAACTGGTTGAGCGTTTTCATCTACTGTCTGTAGATTTCATCAGAACAATCATCTTATGTGCCAATCCCTTTTATACTAATAAATTCCCACCCTTAGTAAAAACAATTGAATAATTACTATGAACTGTGAATAATTTAAAAGAACATGCACAAGTTAATAGTATATACACAAATTGACATATAATTCATAAACAAGCTAATATACAGTGGGAAACTGTCAAATACATATATTCTTCCTATAGCAATTGTATGTCCTGTTGTTATTGTAAACTAATAACTGATGTAATACACATGCTAAATGAATAAATAATAAAATGTTGACCGGAACCCCTAACTAAAATACTCCATGTGATGGTACTAATGCATACTACCAAAAAGTTCACCATTAAATTTGGTGCTTAAACTAACCCTAACTCTGAACGTGTAGTTACTCAGTCCTGATGTATAATGACTGTGTAATTCTGTTATACATAATTCTGCAATAATATCTACCAGATATATATATGTATGTATGTATAGGAATAGATGTACAAAAATGAAATAAGATAAACTATGTCTTAATGAGAGGTTTGGTGGGTATGTATTCATTTAATCCTGGGGGGTTGGCCGCATTCAACCGTATTTGCCATTTAATTTCTTTCTCCCCTAATATGGCTTTGATATTACCCCCTCTTGGATTATTCTCGACTACTTCAAGAATTGCAGATTTAAAGGACTCGCATCCAGTGCTATTCTCCAAATGTCTATATAAAGCGTTGTTTTTGTCCTTTCTTTTGAAGCAATAAAGATGGTCATATATCCGATTTTTAAATCTTCTGTCAGTTTTCCCAACATAATAACTAGAACATGTTGTACATTTTCCCAAATATACAACATGTTGGGTCTGACAGTTCCCTCTCTTAAATCTGATTTTACTCCTAATTCCATTCTCCAAATATATCTGTTTTTCCTCCATAATGGCGTGACATTGGTTACAGTGTCCACATTTGGTAGTACCTTCCAAAGTTGAAGTGTCTCACATGTTGGAAATTCTAGATTCTATCATCCTTTTGATGTTGGCCCCTGTTTTGTACACAAATGTGGGTCTGTCTCCAAGTCTACTGTACACTCCTTCATCGCTAGTTAAAATATTCCAATTATGATGTATAATGTTCTTAATTTCACCTACAAATGGACTAAACTCTAATATATATGCTCTATGAAATACATTGATGTCCGACTTGCTGTCATCTGTACCCTGAGTATTGGTTGCATTACCCAGGAGGGGAACATATTTGTTTCCCCACTCTCTGATCACATATCCAGTTATATCACTTATTAAATTGTCAGAGTATCCCCTTTTCCTAAACATCTCACCAATGAAATTAATTTCCTTAACCATGTCTTCCTGCAATGTTGTCAGGAAAGGAAAACGGTAATTCTATCACCTATAACTTAGACAATTTCCTCCAGTTGCCGTATGACTTTCACCACTACTTCTCTGAAGTACAGGCCAACACTAAGGGACTCTGGATAACAAAGTTTGCAGATGACTGCAAACTGGGAGCCATTATTGAATCCCCAAATGATGTGGATACTCTACAAAAGGACCTTACAGAAACAGATGCTTGGTGCCAGAGCCATGGGCTCAAGCTCAATGCCAAGAAATGTATAGTTATCCCCTTTGGGAAAAAACATGTATCCGTGAATTACCATATAGGTGGCAGTACACTAAACACCGAAAGTTTGATAAGAGACTTAGGGACACAGGTGGACAGTGGTCTCACCTTCGATAACCACATCGCCACAACAGTCAGTAAATCCTTCTGTGTGGCACACCTCATCACTAAGGGCTTTTCATCCAGAAAAAAGGAGGTCATTGTCCCGCTGTACTCATCCCTCATTAGACCCATTATAGAATACAATGCCCCGTTAGGTATGTACCTCTCAAGACATCTGCAACAACTGGAAAGGCCACAGAAATACCTCACTAAAAGAATCACAGGCCTAAAGCAGATGCCCTACACTGACTGCCTTAAAAAAAAACTCCAGCTATACTCTGTCGCATATCGTCTACTCTGAGGCGATCTTTAACATACAAGGCCATGTCAAACCCAGAGCTGTTGGACATGCTACACTTAAAGAAATCCCAATCCCTCAGAGCCACATGCTCCAGGGATCTAAACCTTGTCATCACAATAAACAAAACATGCTGGAGGGATAAGTTCCTGACCCAGAGACTCCCCAGACTCTGAAATAGATTGCCCATACATGTCAAGCAAGAGTGCCTCTTTGGTCCTCTTCAAAAGGAACCTTGATTGGATGGGAGAAAGGGAATTCACCCTGGGGATCACGTCAGTCGTCCTGCTAGACAGGGGTCCAGGGAAGTAAATAGTGTGGGAAGAAATAGCCAGGGAATTGTTATGGCTAGGCTTGTATAGGCCCTAGGGCTGATAGCCTAGTATCAACCTATGAACCAATTAAATGTCAGTAAGGACAAACGTTCAGATGATGATAATTTTAAGCATGGAACTTTAAAAGAACTTATATTTAGTTTTGGTAAAAAATTAAATATTATCAAAGCCTTACAAATGGTCAGTTTATATTTAAGGAAATGTATTGACAGTCATATTACACCTATCTGGTTGCAATTTTTTAAACAACCCATGGTTATAGAATTGAATGAATCTAACATGCTTGCTTGTAACAAAATGTTCAATGGCTTTGGTATTCAGTTTATGGAGTTTATAATCGCATGCAATGATAGTAAACTGAGCAATTTATTGAGAGAAGTGGAAGAATTGAATGAGTCTATAACCAGTGATTTAATATACGCTCAGTGGGAAACTTTACACAAAAAACAATTTGTATATGCTGAAACTAGTTGTAAGAAAATATTTGACAGGAAGTGCAAAAAGTACTTAAGAGATTTAAAACAATATGAGAACAACACGGCATACAAATGGAATAATATACACAGTACAAAGCTAACATATCGGCCAAATAATAGGGCTTACAATTATGATTACAAGTGGCAGCCTCAAGAAGGAAGAAATGATGATAATGATTTTTAGGACAGACCCAAGAATGGCCCAGGGAATACAAACAAGGAAATTAGAGTGTGGAAACAGAAGAAATGGGGGAGACGAACTCCATAGACTATCAGGAAACACAAAAATCACAGAGTATAGCTAGTGAACAAGAAGTCATTCAAATTAATGGTGTAATACACAGTCATGGGAGATTTTAATATATATAACTACACACAACAACAGGTTAATGTAGAACACTTCAAAATATTTTCGAAAGGGATGAAATACATGCCTAAAAGGAGGTTTAACTTGGTGGATACCCTAGTAGATTTCAAACTTTACATGAGAAAGTTAAATTTAGGCTTATTTTTTCAAAATCAGCTTGATAGGTGACTACTTAACAACAGTTTAAGAAAAAGAAGCGACTTTACACCCTCCATGCGTAACACCTTGGCCATTTTTGAAAAAGTAGTGACGAGTAAAATATACAATTTATACAACAACTCACAAAGGGTTAAGGTGAACAACAATTGGAGTAGAGAAGAAGAAAATGCCCTTTGGGAACTATGTGACTCCAACAATATCCGGATAAGGGAGGGGGCATTGTTTTATATGATGTTAACGAATATACTCAGAAATTGTTTGATATACTGAATGAATCTGGTAAATACGAGACATCCTCACTCAACCAAATTAATATAGCTCATAGAAGAATTGATTTATATCTAGAAGAATATTTACTTGACGAATGTATTGATTAAGAAATATACAGATTTTTGAAGGTAGACAGTCCGGTACTAGCCACTATAGTTTGCATACCTAAGATGCACAAAAGTATTCATAATCCATCTTTTTGACCTGTTATATCAGGAAGCAAGAGTAAGACTTTTCCGTTTGGAAAAGCTATCGACCAGTGGTTAAAACATATCTATCAGATGGTCCCACATTTAATCAAGGATTCCTGGGACTTCTTGGGTAGATTTAAAGTAGAATTATGGGATGACAATCTACTATTTTTGACCATTGATGTAATAGATTTATTCTCTTGCATTCCTAAGATGGACAATATGTCGAGATTTACCAACAGTGTCAATAAATATTCACAACTTGACTGGGACAGAATTGACCTTGTATCTGAACTCATGAATATAGTTTTGGATAATAATTTCATATATTTCGAAGGTGAATATTACAAACAGTCACAAGGCGTAGCTATGGGGGCAGCATGTGCCCCCATCTACGCCAACTTAATGTTATTGGACTGGGAAGAAGAGTTTATTATGGGTACCCATTGGAAGGAACACATAGTGTGTTATGTCTGGTTTTTGGACGATATGTTTTTGATGTGGAAAGGAACAGATGATTCTGTAGTCCAGTTTGTTGACTATTTAAATCATACAAGCCCCTACTTGAAATTTACTTCGTTTCAGTAGGAAGGGTATAAATTATTTGGACACATACATCTTTAATGATGGGTATGGATTTCAGTCCAGAATTTATCGGAAATAAACCTTCTGCAATTCCTATCGTTAATACACTAGCAATCATCCCCACACTCAGAAAAGGAGTATCCTCAAAGGGCAGTGTATTAGGGCAGCAAGAATGACTACATTGCAGGAAGACATGGTTAAGGAAATTTAATTTCATTGGTGAGATGCTTAGGAAAAGGGGATACTCTGACAATTTAATAAGTGATATAACTGGATATATGAGAGTGGGGAAACAAATATGTTCCCCTTCTGGGTAATGCAACCAATACTCAGGGCACAGATGACAGCAAGTCGAACATCACTGAATTTCATAGCACATATATATTAGAGTTTAGTTCATTTGTAGGTGAAATTAAGAACGTAATACATCATAATTGTAATATTTTAACTAGCGATGGAGTGTACAGTAGACTTGGAGACAGACCCACATTTGTGTACAAAACGGGGGCCAACATCAAAAGGATGATAGAATCTAGAACTTCCAACATGAGAGACACTTCAACTTTGGAAGGTACTACCAGATGTGGGCACTGTAACCAATGTCACACTATTATGGAGGAAAAACAGATATATTTGGAGAATGGAATTAGGAGTAAAATCGGATTTACGAGAGGGAACGGTCAGACCCAACATGCTGTATATTTGGGAAAATGTACAACATGTTCTAGTTATTATGTTGGGAAAACTGACAGAAGATTTAAAAATCGGATATATGACCATCTTTATTGCATCAAAAGAAAGGACAAAAACAATGCTTTATATAGACATTTGGAGAATAGCATTGGATGTGAGTCCTTTAAATTTGCAATTCTTGAAGTAGTCAAGAATAATCCAAGAGGGGGTAATATCAAAGCCATATTAGGGGAGAAAGAAATTAAATGGCAAATACGATTGAATGCGGCCAACCCCCCAGGATTAAATGAATACATACCCACCAAACCTCTCATTAAGACCTAGTTTATCTTATTTCATTTTTGTACATCTTTTCCTACACATACATGCATATATCTGGTAGATATTATTGTAGAATTATGTATAGCAGAATTAGACAGTCATTATACATCAGGACTGAGTAACTGTACACGTTCAGAGTTAGGGTTAGTTTAAGCACCAAATTTAATGGTGAACTTTTTGATAGTATACATTAGTACCACCACATGGAGTATTTTACTTAGGGGTTCCAGTCAACATTTTATTATTTATTCATTTAGCATGTGTATTACATCAGTTATTAATTCACAATAACAACAGGACATACAATTGCTATAGGAAGAATATATGTATTTGACAGTTTCCCACTGTATTTTAGACTGTTTATGAATTATATGTCAAGTTTGTGTATATACTATTAACTTGTGCATGTTCTTTTAAATTATTCACAGTTCATAGTAATTATTCAATTGTTTTTACTAAGGGCGGGAATTTATTAGTATAAAAGGGATTGGCACATAAAATGATTTTCTGATGAAATCTACGGACAGTAGATGAAAGCGCTCAACCTGTTTCAATTGTACAATAATATTAAATCAGTTTTTAACCAGTTGGAACGTGACACTTATTTATCTTGGAACCAAGGTGTACAACTAGTCTCACACTGTCTACCATGATTCAGAGATGTGCAGTTCCCAGACTGACTTTTGTAGATGAGCCATATGTTTATGTATCTACAGCTGTGGATCATTTTGGTGCTTGGATTCCCAAGCAGATAAGTTGTTGTGGGGGGCACCCTTCAAAAGGGGTTATTCCATGGGTGTGGGCAGAAGGGTTCCTGAATTTCCATGTGATGGCAATGTCCACATATAAAGGGTTGGTGGGACCTAACAACGTAATGTTTTTCTGTTATATTTTCGTAAGTTTTGTAATGTAGATTTTAGGTGCAGATCTCTGTTATACTAGCATAGGTAAACAAATATATATATTGATCATTGCCTTCTTTAGCTATGAAACATAGAATACCAACCAGTGAGGCAGGAGTCCCCATTTCCTTTAAACTTATGGTGCTTTTATTTCTGTGAAGGTACGGATTAACAGTTGAAACAGTAGGATTGCATTGATGGATTAATTTCATGCTTTTTAATTTTGTGAGCATTTGTTCCTTTTTTTTTTTTTTTTTTATTTTAACACCTTTATTGAATTATCTGTTGTGGCATAGGCAAGCATACATTTATAGAAAAGAAAACAAACCATATTAACCTATTCGCAGTTACAAGTAAGTGTGTGTGTGTGTGTGTGTGTGTGTGTGTGTGTGTGTGTGTGTGTGTGTGTGTGTGTGTGTGTCTGTGTGTGTATAATATATGTATATATATATATATATATCTACACACACACAGATATATATATGTGTATGTGTGTATATTTACTTGTCATTCTGAAGAAGTCCTTGTACAGTAAATAGAACGAAAGCGCTAAGCTGTTGTCTCTTAAGACTTTTTCTTTCTTTGTTCATGTGCCCGCAGACGTTTCCGTTGATGTTTATTATTTTCTTCCTAAGTTTAGTTTGGTATTCGTTTTTGGTTGCATATATAATATATGTGTATGTATCTATCTATCTATCTATATATATATATATATATATATATATATATATATATATATAAAATATACACACATATGCACATGTATCTCAGACATATTCTTTTGTTCAATTATCGTCAATCCAACATTACATAAATTGAACAAATCCTGCCTTCCCTTAAACCCCACACCTCATTCAATTACTATTCTGCATGTATTGTTCTGTAATTTCCATTTTTTTTATACTACCCTTCTGTAAATATCCCACTTTTTCTTTTATCTCTGTTACAATATTCACTACTTCAAATACAGTTGGTTTAGACTTTGATTTCCATTTTTTAGTAGTTGTTTTTGTGGCAACCACCAGAATTAAACTTAACAAGGCCTTACTGTGTCTAGGCATTTCAGATCCTGTATCTCAGCTCAAAAAAATAATTTTCTTGGTCAGACCCATTTGCTCATCCAGTGTTTCTGACGGAGTACTCTGTAGGGAATTTTTAAACTGCCAACTCATTGCACTCGGAAAAGACATGTTCCCAGTTACCTCTTTCTTCTACATCACATCTGCAACATTTGCCATCTACCCGAAGAAAAATTATTTGGTGCCTGCTTGGGATATGAAAATACGTATGCAAGCATTTCTAAGCAAAAATCCTGTCTTCTAGACTTTGTTGCATATTTGAGTCTCTCTTCCCATCCCAGTCTTTTCTGACCTCCTTTGATTGATTCCTGTAGTTATCATGTAATATTATTCCCTTTCTAACAACAGCTTCTGTTGTAGATTCAACCAAAACCTCTATCAGAGCAGATATTTCACCCATGATTCTCTTATTCCTTTTTCTTTGCCCATGCTCTGATATCAATCCCTGACAGAGAAGCCAGTCTCCAGCCTGCAGTTCAAATATCTTCTTGACCTCTTCCCATTCTGTTACCTTTCCCCCTCTAGTTATTTGGTCCCAGTACCTTGGTTCCTTTGCTTGTTGTCTGTAAATTCCAGTCCCCTGTTGTATTTTCTGTGTAGCCCTAATTGCAGTCATACCTATTGGCAGTCTTCTCTCCCCATTCTTATGTTGGTTTAGTTCTAAGAATGCTTTCAGCTACTTTATTAATATATTCTTTATGGCTACTGTTATTCTCCCTGAGGATCCACATCCAAAATCCTACTCTGTCTTTACTACTTGAATCCCTCCCCGCCTCATTTTCATCATCACTCTCCGCTTTGAATTATAGCTGTCTGCTTGTGTTATGTATATATGATCCTTAACTGTATAGCTCCAAAATATCCCTTCAAATCAGGTAATCCTAAACCACCTTGATGTTCATGTTTCACTGTTGCAGTCATCCCATTTGGGTTATCTGCCTGCAGGTAGGCCTCAGCCAGCCTGAATACCAGAGTCTTCGGATTTCTGCGTCGGATGCTGTCACTTCTTCCATGACATCAGGTCGTCAGGGGTATAAAACATGCAGCCGACACCATTGCATTAGTCTCTTGCCGTGTGGTGCCCGAAGCAGAAGCAGTTTGCATTGCCGTGCGGTGCCCGAAGCAGAAGCAGTTTGCAAGTGCCGGTCAGCCGACTCCTGAAATTTTTGTTTTCGAGTTTCAGACCTGAAGTCTTCAAAAAGGTAAATACCTCGTTGGGGATCCTTTTTTCTTGTTATAACTGATGTCAGAAAAAAATTAATAATTGTCTTGCCTGTGGAAAGCAAATAACTCAGAGATTTTCACTCTTACTGCTTCACCTGTTTAGGCCCAGACCACGACGTACCTCACTGTCGGTTTTGTGCCTTGTTCAACGCCTGAACTATTCGTCAGGATATTTTTGTAGCTAAATACTTTCATTCTCGATCTCCATACTCCGAAATGGCTTTGTTAAGCCATCCGACTACCGATCTTCTGAAAAAAAAAACGTAAGGGTGAAGACAGAGACAGACCGCAAAGGTCCAAAACTGCCGACTTTGCTTCCGTTAAGCTAGTTGCCAGTCCACCGGTACTCAGTGAGATGCTTTTGCCCTAATACCCACTACTACAGATTCGCAGGCCTCTACTGAGACCCATTTAGAGTCCGGTATGCCGCAAGATGATTCTTTGACTATGGAACCTGCGGATGTGTCTACCTTGGATGGGTCCGGAGCTGCTGTGCAGGCACCGGCTTCTGAGGGTGTATTCAGGCTTACCGACTTTCATATTAAACCGACAACTTTGTTTCAAGCTAGAAATACCGAATTTGTCAGGCCTAAAGCTCGCACTATGCCTAGAAAACCAATGACTAAAGCCACATACTCAGGCCCACATGCCTCAAAAACAAATGTTTAGAATGGCTGAAGACCTTATTACCTTAATTAGGGGAAGCCAGCCTTCCCCCTCTAAGAGACCTAGAACTGATTTTCTTTCTGAATCTTCTGATCATTAATCTGATATCTCTGCTCCTTCTGACTACCAGGATTTTCCCTTATCTACTTATGAGGATTCTGATGCAGAGGATTCCATTCCCTCTGCTTCTCCTGCAGAAGATTTTTCTGTTGGTGAAACCTTGCATACCCTTAGGGAGCATTTCCTCTGGGAAAGCCAGGACTATTCTGAGTCCAAAAAGAGACTTGGGGAATTTTTACTCCTATCTCAACACAGGCCTCTAGCTATCCCTCCTGTTCTGGAATTTGTAGATGATGTTCTCTTGGAATCCAGCCTTACCCCAGACACTTTGCCTCCAGCTCCCTGGAAACCCGACAGGTACTACAGAGTACCTAACTCTCACAAATTCCTCTTCAAGAATCCTACTGCAGATCCAGAGACCATTTCCCAAGGACCAAAAGGCATCAAGGCTACTACTGCCAAAACTTTTACCCCTTCTGATAGGGACTCTAGAGCTTTAGACAGATTGGGTAAGAAGGTATACAGTTCTGCTGCTTTGGCCATTAGGGCTTTAAATTGCCAGTTTCATATGTTAAAGTATCAGCAGCATGTTATGGGACTACTTAAACAGAAAATGATGTTGATTCCCGACTGTGCTGAACACACAGATTTGCAAGAGTTAATGCATTCTGCTAAACAAGTTGATAAACATACTTTGCAATGTGGTTTTGATGCTTTAGAAGCATCTTGCAGGGCTGCTGTCACTGGGTCTTTACATAGAAGGCATGCTTGATTTAAGGAACAAAATTTGCCAGATCGTGTCAAAGCTAAATTACTGAGTGCACCTTTAAACCAAGACCGCCTTTTTGGCAACAAAGCAGAAGTTGTCATCAAAAGGCTGAAGGAAACAGCTAAATCTATGCAAACTGTTAGATTTCTTACAAGAATAGCCTCCTAGATTCAGTAGGCATTGGTCTTCAAAGAACTAACTGGTCTTTTCCACTCCCATCCCAGGGCTTCTCAGTCCAAACCCAGGAACAGCAGACCACCAAGACTTCAGTCTCAGGCTGTGCACAGATCTAAGCAGTGGGGGGCTCCCACTTCCAAAGCAGGGAGTAGTAAGCCACCCCCGATGGAAAAATGGCATAATGACTTATCCTTAACTCTTCCAAGCCCTGCTCAACTACTTACTCCCTTAGGAGGAAAGCTATGCCTGCATGCAAAAAACTGGGAGCTCATTACCCAGGACAAATGGGTTTTAAACATAGTTTCCCTAGGATACAGATTCCACTTGCACTCACTACCAACTCCAAGTGGATGGCCAGACCTCCCCCCAAATCAGTGGGTGGGGGCACAAACACAAGTGCTCTCTCTCCTCAGTATCGGGGCTGTTCAGCCTGTCCCACCAGAACAAAGGGGACAAGGTTTATATTCAAAACTGTTCCTGGTTCTCAGAAAAGAAAACTCCTGGTGTCCTATCCTGGACCTGTCTATTCTCAACACCTTTCTGGTGGTACCAAAATTCAAAATGTTAACTCTTCAACAGCCTCTTCCTATGCCAGCCAAGGATGCCTGGCTGGCAACCCTATACTTGAAAGAAGCTTACCTGCACATCCCAATAAGGGAATCCTGCAGACAATACCTACGTTTCAGGGTGGGCTCCATGCACTGTCGGTTCTCTGCACTTCCCTTTGGCTTATCTACTGTGCCCAGGGTATTCACAAAGTGCCTAGCTCCAGCAATTGCATTTTGCAGACAGAGAAATATTCAGATTTACCCATACTTGGACGATTGACTGATTTAGGCAGAAAGTCAGGACTTGCTATTACAACACCTGGCATTTGTAAAGAGACTTCTAACCTCACTGGGGTACACCATCAATGAAAAGAAATCACACCTAGTACCCTGCCAACGGATTGTTTTCCTGGGAGCAAGCTTGAACTCAACTTCCCAGATGACATTTGTCACTCTGGAGAAACAAGTTTATTTGACAACCTACTTCAACCTACTGGCCACAAAAAGCCAGCTATCTGCAAGGAAAATCCTGCAAGCCCTGGGGTTCATGACCTCTTGCATTCTGTTAATTCCATATGCAAGACTGCATATGAGGAAACTTCAATGGTATCTAAAAAGTCTATGATGTCAACATTCTCAGGACCTGGAAACAATGATTCCTATCATTCCTTGTCTAAGGGCAGAGTTCCTTTGGTGGGCAGAGGCCTGCTACCACAACAAGGGACTCCCTTTCACTCTACCCCCTGCTGCCCAAACCCTAACAACAGACGCATCAGACTATGCATGGGGGGCTCAAATGGCTGGGTAGTGCATTCAGGGCAAATGGAACCCAAAACAGATGCACCTGCATATCAATCAAAAAGAAATGTTAGGTGTACAGAACGTTCTGACGGCATTCGGAGACCTTATTCTTCCAGGACAACTATTGGTAAAGGCAGACAACACCACAGTTATGTGGTACATAAACAAGCAGGGGGGAACCCATTCCTACCCACTCTGCAGACTAGCCATGGCTCTGTGGAAAACAGCCTTGAACTACTAAGTGAACCTGCAAGCTCAATTCCTGCCAGGCAAAGTAAATTCACTGGTAGATGACTTAAGCAGAATTCTCATAGAGCCACACGGATGGAAACTGGAACCCAAAATATTCAAGCTCTTGAAGAACAAATGGGAGATACCAGAGGTAGACCTGTTGCCTCCCCTCAGAACTACCAATTGAACAATTTCTGCACCAGAACCCCCCACAGTCAAGCTTGGAAAGTGGATGCCCTGTCCTTTACCTGGGAAAGCCTCTCAATTTATGCCTTCCCCCTCTGCCTCTCCTCTCGATGGTTCTACTAAAGATCAAACGGGACAAGCCAAGGACAATACTGATTGCCCCAGACTGGCCATGCCAGCACTGGTATCCCCATTTGCGCAGTCTGACAGTGCTACAACCATGGCACCTGCCTCAGACCCCTTCCCTACTATCCCAGCAAGCGGGCCAGATTCTGCACCCTCAGCTTCAAACCCTGAACCTTGCAGCCTGTTTAATTCCCTGAGCTCACCCCTAGCAGCCCTCAGTAAGCAGGTGCTGGATGTCATTCTTGAGGCTAGGAGGCCTTGTACTAGAAAATCCTATTCAGAAAAGTGGAAAAGATACTGTTCCTGGAGCCAGGCTCAGGGGAGGGGCATAACGGTGCCCAGCTTACCCCATATTCTAGATTATTTAACAGAAATGCTCCACAAGGGCCTAGCTTTCTCTTCAATTAAGATTCATGCCTATGCCATTTCAGCACATTATAATACCAAGCCACCCCTTTTCTTTCATCCCCTGCTAAAACAATTCCTTAGAGGGGCCAAAAATTTAAGCCCCCCCCCCCACAGAAAGCTCCCACTCCAGCCTGGGACCTTAACTTTGTATTGGAAAAACTCAGTCTTCCCCCCTTTGAACCTGCTGCTACAGCAGAGTTGAAATTGCTGATTTGGAAAACGGCCTTACTTCTAGCCATCACTTCAGCAAGAAGAGTATCTGAACTGCAGGCCCTCATGGCAGTGGAACCCTTCATTATCTTCCATGCGGACAGGGTTTCCCTCAGGACTAATCCATCCTTTATGCCCAAGGTGGTGTCTAGTGTGGCTCTAAACAAGTCCATCCATGTGCCTACTTTTTCCCTAATCCTCAGAATAACAGGGAAAAGATACTGCATTCTCTGGACGTGCACAGACTGCTTAGATTCTATTTGAACAGAACTAAGCCTCTCAGAAAATCTGACCAGTTGCTAGTTAGTTTTGCTGCAGAGGGGAAGGCCATTTCAAAGCAAACCATTTCCAAATGGATAGCCGATTGCATCCATTTCTGCTACAAGCACCATGGAAAACCTACCCCACAGGGAATAAGATCACATTCCACCAGGGTTGCCTCTACCTCTACAGCATTTCTCAGAGGCATCCCTACTAGGGACATCCTGGAAGCTGCTGCCTGGAGCTCTGTGCATACTTTCACCAAGCATTACCACATGCCTATCTTTTCTAAATCCAGAGCTGGATTTGCCACAGCAGTCTTACAGGGCCTGATTGCTAGCCCCAATGCTCTTTAACTGCCTCCACCCTTCCTTAGCTTTGGGAATCAACACAAATGTGATAACTGCAACAGTAAAACACGAAGAACATAGTACAGTTGTGCACACTTATCATAAATGTCGATGTTCGAGTGTATTCACTGTTGCAGTCCTGGTTACCCTCCCTCCAGCCCCCTGGCTTCTCTTGGCTCTACCTTTCCTTCTTATTTGGAATATATTATATCATTTGTATTTGCTTTTGCTGGGGGTGTTCCATACCTTATAATTGCTCCTTATTGTGGGGGCACCTGACATCTTGGGCAAGAAAAACTGATGTAATGGTGTCGGCTGCATGTTTTATACCCCTGACGTCATGGAAGAGGCGACAGCATCCGACACAGAAATCTGAAGACTCTGGTATTCAGGCCGGCTGAGGGCTACCTGCAGGCAGATAACCCAAATGTGATGGCTGCAACAGTGAATACACTCGGAACATCTACATTTATGATGTGTACACAACTGTACTTTCTGTTGGAAGGACCAAGTTATCCCACTTGACCCTTGCCCTTTTTCCCTTCCCAGATACAATCCTTCAATTATTTTTATTAATTACTATTCACATTTTCTCCTCTGGTTGATAACAATATGCCTGATCTCTGTATAAAACTAAAGAGGCTAAAAACATCTTCACTTCTTGTAATCTTGCTATCCATATCCATAAATAAGAGCCACCAGTTTCTCACTTTTTGTATTCCCTTTTGTTTAGTCTCTTCCCATATATCCGTATCTGCCATAACAGAATCCTTTTTAACCCATACTCCTAAATACATTTTATGGTGCCCCCATAAATATGGGCATCACTGAACTAGTTTGTGTGGGGCTACATAGTTCACATGTTTTTGTCTTCATTAATTTTATGTAATGAAAGACTTGATACTGTCAAAGAATGTTCCACAACACTGAGGTGTCCTTTATTTGGTTTTATCAGGTACAGGATGATATCTGCAAAGAGACAAATTTTCTTGGTTACCGTACCAGTTATCTCTCTGAATTTCTGAGTCCCTCATTTTCTTTGCCAATGGCTCTAAATTTATTGCAAATAAGGAAGGTTCCTCTCTTCAGGCACAGTGAGTGGAACCCTCCCACTTTAGTTTTTGCCTCTGATCCCTCATATAGACTCTTAACCTTATCATTATATCAGGAAATGCAGATGCTTCTATTGCCCTGTTCATAAAGTCCCAGCTTACTCTGTCAAATGCTTTCTGTGCATCAAGGTCCAGCAACAACAGTTTTTTTCTTACATTTTGCTTCCCTCTGGATCATCGTTTTGTTAATGTTGTCAAATGTTTGCCTCTTTACAAAGTTATATGGATCCATATCTATCAATTTTCTCATCTCCTTTGCTATTCTTTTAGCTGTTGTAGACATAAAGACTTTATAATCATGGTTTAAAATTGAAATGACCCCATGTGAAGCTGGGTCTGATGGGTCTTTACCGTGCTGACCTAAATTTACCAACTGTGGCTTTCTTCTAAGATGTTGGTGCTTCCTCTCCTTTTAAAATGCTTTTAAAGGAGAACCTCACCCACAGACTGAAACAAAACATGTTTATTTCCTCATGGTTTGGTGTTTCCTACATTTTAACACCACTCTGGGACTATTTACAGTTTTTTTAATATTTTTGTACATAATTTTAGTCTGACCACATGGCATCTGGTATCTTGAAGTAATTCTGATTTAGTCTACCTCTAGGTATCTCACAATGCAGTGCTCATCTGTAAAAAGTGACATCATGCAAGCCTCTCTTTTTCGTAAAGCTCCTATAACTGCAAATGATTTTACGTCCATACACTACTATCTTTCAGTTGGTTAGTTTTAAGTAAAATTTCATGCTGTTCAATGACTACTTAAAACACAAACTGTGAAAATACCACGGAGCAGACTTTCAAAGTGCTTTTTTACTGTTGCTGCTTTTTAGAATGGCTAAACTGCATTTTTATTGTGAAGCCTTAATTGTACTACAATGACTCATCTACCATCCCCCTTCACACCTAACTTCCCTAGCTGTCAAAGTTCTAAGGGTAATTGGAGCTGTAACCTGCTGTGACTGACGGCTCACAGCAGGAGACTTGACTCATGTACTGTTTCCTTGTTCTAGCCTTTAATTTCTGTATGGGTAGGAGAAGGACCAGGGTGCTGTGACATCACGGCATGGGTGGGTTTTTAGGCCGGTCATGGTGATGTCAGTTTGGGGAGGGAACTGGCCAGAAAAATACCTGTATTCAGTGGCCTTGATGACATCAATGAATTGGAGACTTTTTCAGGGCAGGATAAAAGTTATTTTGAAAGTGAAACCACCGTGGTGCAGTAGGGTACTGTTCTAGTGGAGAGAAACAGTCAATTTAAAATATTTTAACTGCTGTGTTTATTCATAGCAGGGACAATAAATAGGAGGGAAAAGGACAGATAAGTTGAGCATTTAATAATAGAATCCCATTGTTGTCCTTTAAAGATCTGGAATGATCATAGGCGATTACTAGGCTAGCAACCCAGAGGTCATTTCAAGCCTAGCTGTTTCATCCCAATGTAATACCACAGAAATGTTAGCTAATACCCAAGATTGCTGGAGGGTTTGGGGTACTATTCTCAGTAAGAATTTACGGTGCCCCATCCACTCATCTGGGTTCCTTTTAAACACTGCCATAGAGATGCTCTGTTTTATATGAGTAGGTAGCCTAAAAGACGCAGCAGTCGCTGGGAGATAAATATGTCCCTCCAGTTTGCCCTGTTCAAGTCACAGGCCATATTTAGGTCCCTGGAACAGATGGCTCTAGTCCCATTTGATTTATGGATATGCAGCAAGTTCATTACGTTTGGGTCTGAGATTGCTAAGTAAACCAGGCGTAAGTCTCTCCAAAGAAGTCTATATGATACAGAGTAAAGTGACCGGGCCTTTAGTTGGTCTGTGTACGGCACATGCTGGACTCCCTTGATCTTCTTTGTTAGAAACCTCTGAGGTCTCCCCAGTTGCTGCAGGTGCTATGTATGGTACATGCCCAATGGGGTGTTATACTCAATTATGGGCCGGATTAGTACAGAGTATAGAGGGATTATAACCTCTTTTGCTCTTGAGGCGATGCCTTTACTAATCAAGTCTGCTATGTAGAAAGCCTTCCTTACCACAGTAGAGACATAGTGGTAGAAGTTAAGGTCACGGTCAACTTGTAAACCCAAGTCCCTTGCCACTTTTATGGGTACGTAGGGTATTGTTGTTGATTTCATAGTGTGACGGGTCATTGTTTCTGCCAAAGCGAATGATGATGCATTTCTTTGCATTCAGTTTGAGACCCTGACTAAGACACCAGTCGTTGGTTTGAGTAAGACCCTCCTGGAGTATACTGCAGTCATCAGCAAACTTGGACAGCTGCAACCCCTTAGTTTTGACTTGAACTTCTGAGAAGTGTATACCAAACAGTAGGGGCCCCAGCACTGACCCGTGTGGCACTTCCCTAATAACAGGTCTGCTTGTTGCTGTGGAGTTGCCCACTTTGATACTGTATGTCTGGTCTGTGAGCCAGTTAGCAACCCATCTTACAACAAAGAGGTTTAAATTCAGCTTGCTAAGCTTATCGGTAATGCCCGAGTGTGGGATAGTGTTGAAAGCCTTTACCAAGTCGAGGTATGCTGTGTGTAGAGATTTGCCCTCATCAATAGCCTTGATCACATTTTTTCGAAAAAATCCACAAGGTTTAACAGGCAGGATCTGCCCTTGACAAAGTCGAATTGGGTAGGATCCAGGGTTTGGAGATTGCCTAAACCTTATGAGTTCCATAATGATATGTTCCATGGCCTTACAGATAAGGCTGGTCAGGCATATATCTGTAATTTTCTAGGTCTGTTTCTAGGCCACCGTTGTGGAGGGGGATAACTGTTGCTGTTCTCCATTCAGCAGGAATAAAGCTAGTGGTTAGACTGTGATTGAAAAGGCTATATAATGGTGATGCTAGTTCATGCTTAGGAGACAGCCTGGGATGCCATTTGGTGCAACAGAGACACTTGTTTGCCTTGGACAAGGCCTTGATGTTCTGTTCTTCAGATATGTAGGGTGGGGGAAGTTTGGGGCATGGTTTGTGATAGATTTGGAGGGGATAGGAGGTGAAATTTTCACCAAACCTATCCCCTAGCAGGTTTGCTATCTTTGGGGGCAGTGTGTGTGATACCACTGGTCACTAGTTCTGAACATGCTTGGGTCCTACCTTTTAGGCTACATTCGTAGCTGTAAAAGGCCTTATGGTAATCCTTAGCTGTGCTAGCTAAGTTTTTCTCAAAGAGGCCCTTAGAGGATTTGACAAGTTGTCTTATTTGCCTGTTGAGGCTAAGGAGGGTGTTTTTCCATTGTTCATGGACAGCAACTTTGTGCATTTATTGTAAAGTATGTTGATGCTGGATGTCCACCATGGCAGCTTGTTCTGACTTGGGACTCTGGCTTTGACTCTCTCTGGTATAGCCGAGTCTATACCCTTATGCAAGTGATTGGCACAGGGCTTTAGTGTAAGCTTCAGTGTAGTTAACACTTCCACCTGGGGGTGGGACTCAGAATGCATTTATACCTTCACCTAGGATGGTATAGTTTGCCTTGAAGTTTTTTTAGTCTGATTTCACCCTGTGTGAGTTCTGGTGTTTGTGTTAGTTCAAAAGTGACTGATTTGTGGTCATATTTAACTAATGAGGGTCCAACAGTTGCGGTAGTGCATCCATTTGACATGTTAGTGAGGACCAGATCTGGTGCGTTTGTTCCTCTTGTCGGGTATGAACAATTTGCTTCAGAGCATTTGAGTTAACAAACTCAAGGAACTTTTGTGCTAGCAGGTTAGGGCTATCATTGTTTTCCCAATTGTGATGGTGGGATAATTGAAATCCCCCATAACCAGAGTGTTTAGTAATATTTGGATTGTCTCCAGTTTGGTCAAGTAGGCTTCATGCGTGTCATGACCCGTGGAGGGGGATCTATAACTAGCTATGACTTGGTGGTCTTAGCCACTGTAACCTGAATTTGGAGTAACTTCATGGAGTTGTTAAGTCTTAACTAGACAGGCGGTGACTTTATCCCTAATATAGATAGAAACACTGTCGTCTTTGGTTCTCACATGTTCATTTTGTGGTCTGAAGGTGTGAAAAGCATTGTAGCCTTCCAAGGCCGGGGTATTGTCTGAGGGCTTGAACCAGGTTTCTGTGACTGCACAGGCATCTACATCTTCCACTGATAGAAGTGCTTCCAGGGTGTGCAGTTTTTGGTTTAAGCTCTCAGCGTTTAGCAACATGACCCTTATTTTGTTATGATTGACAAATTTTCACATCGGTACGTTTGTGTTTGAGACCTTGCTTAAAAAGGCACAATGGGGGGAGGCAGGACTCTTTGCTGGTAACCAAAAGCCTAGTGCTCCCAGATGCAAACTGTTTCTGGCAAAGCAGTGAGTTTTTTTTTTTATCATTACTTCCTAGGCTGACAGGAACTTGATTCCCTTTGAATGACACCAAAAATGTAACCAATTATTACACTTAATCAGTTTTTGTTTATTTTGTGGCATCATTCATGGTGAGGGTAGTATGCTGCTCAGGGCTAGGGATATAGCCTGCATGGGACAAGTACTCAGAGTTCTTAATCATGTCTTTCTCTCCATATAGTCCAGTGAGGTGTGTCTCAGGTTGTTCACTCCAACATGAACTATGACAGAGTCATAATGGTACTTTGTTGCTGAGAGACCTGAGTGCATATGTGATCTGACGAATCCTGGCACTGGACAGACAACTGATTGTGACTTTCTCCTTGTCATGCCTGGTGAGTGGATAAGTCTCCAATGACTAGAAAATTTGGTTTTTGAGTGTTGCACCTTATGGGCTTGGTAGGTGAGACACTGGTGTTGCTGTGTGTAATGGGTGCTGTGGGAACTGTGTTAATTGTAGCAGTATTGTGTTTTGGAGGTCTCTGGTGTCTCAGTAGGTTTCTTGAGAGAACCTCCGCATCTGTTAATTTTTTTTGTTGCATGAGTACAATGGGTATGAGTAGTGGTACTATTTACATGTGTAGCGATGGGTGGATTGACAGCATCTTCCGTCTTACTGTTTTGAGTGCGAGGGAGCATGGATTCAAGATTCTTGGCGTAGATACATATGTCACACACTACTAAAGTGAGTTATTAGTAGAGGGTTGTCCGTGTACATTAGGCAATTGCTACACTGCCTCAAGAGACTCTAGTCAACATGGTTGGCAGGAGAAACAAGGGTGGTCCTACTGTCCATAATGCTAGGTTGAAGACTATTGTCAGTAGGTCTGGCTTTTCAGGATCTATCAAGTAGGAGCTCAGTGGATGGATATGTCTGGCTTTTTTTTTTTTTTTCATAATTTAATAGGTTTCAGCTCACTAGAAGTATTTCTTGGACTGGGAAAGTTCTAAGGATGAGGGCTACACTAATGTGCTACAGCTGTAACCAAGGGGAAAACTGTTGAATTTATCTGTGTGGCAATGCTCAATGCTGCGCTACGTGCAAATAAGCAGAAACCTGCTCAGATGCAGGACTTAAATGCCAGAAGCTAAAAACTTGAAAAAAAAAATTTGAAAAGGACCAATGAGGATGATTACTCCAAGCCCTAGATCAACCACCCTTCGTTAGACAGGTTCCAATCGGCACAATCCTCTCACTAGAATGGAGAAAGGCCTCTTCCAATGCAACATAGCCTGGAAAATATGCTTAGAACAAACAGTCACTGCAAACAGACCCAGGAGCAGCGAACCTGTATCTGGACTATGCTACAGCTACTAGCTACACTAATTGTAGCAGGTACCCTAGAGAATGTTAAACACAGCAGAAAAATATCACTGAAACACTAAAACATTTAAATTAGCAAGGAGACTCTAAAGAATCTTTTAAACAGCTAACAAATCAGTTATTATAACACTGCTTTGCAGGAAAACCAGAACAAGCAGAACAGATTGCTTTGCAGCAGTGAAAAAACACCAGCAAATACTTAAACAGTGAAAATAGTTTAGTGAACAGTGAAAACAGCAGTACAGTTTGATTTTAACAGACACAGTAAGGTAGGAAGGTTTTGTTTATTACTTTCTTCCTTCCTAGCTTCCAGACTTCCACAGGAATACCATCTATTCCTGGAAACGCTTTCCTACAGATTGATTATACATCACCATTTTTGTCTTGTCTCCTCCTATCTTAACTATTAATTTGTTGAGCCTTCCTTTAACGTTGGCATGTGCTTCCATTTCTGTTTTTTCTTGATTTCCACATTTCTCTGCTTTATAGAAATTTTCATAAGAATTTCCAAAATATCTGCAATACCTCTACAGGATCTCTGGTTATTGTTCTTGTTATAGGCTCCCCAAGTATGTCAACAACCCTTTCTACTTTCTGTTGCCTACATTGTTGTGCTAAAAGTTTTTGTGCTCTGGAATTATCAAAAACGAACAAAAAAGTTGCTTAACAGCAGGTTTTCTATACTCATTATCCAGATACTCCCTTATTTTCCCTTTAGCACTGTGCAATTGCTCCTCTTCCTGTTTTGTGAGATTCCCCCTTATTCTGCAATACTTTAGTCTTTGTTATCCCTCCTAAGTAACTCTGGTTACTTCTTAACTTTGTCATTCTTTTATTTCCGCACTATTTTTAAACTCCACTTATCCCACTGACTACCTACCTTCTGAAGAAATTTGTCTTCCCTAATAACTTACAAATAATTTTCACTACCCATTCATTAAATTCATCTCTTAGCAGGTGGGTGGGAAAGAACCAATGTCTCATTTTTAAATCATTACCTTGCCTTTATGTCTTGGTTGTTATTGGCATATGATCTAAATTAGTTATTGGATGTGTGTTGAAGCTTTCAAGTGAATGCACATGTTCCTGCAAAATTATTTCTGTGTAGGCTAGCCCAGTTATGGAACTGTGGGAAATAATATGTAAATTCTCTCCCAAGTTCCTACTGCTAAATTCATGTTTTACATACCAAATATTTTCTTAAATGTCTTCAGAAATGTACCCTCTTTTGTTGTATTTTCATTCTAAGTTTCCCAGATACATTCTCAGTGTTCATAATCAAGTTCCAACCCCTACCTGCAAGTAATATTCCCTGCTAAAAGCTGATTATTTCTCCCAAAATTTCTTAAGCTCCATAATACGAGCTCTCCAGGTAGGTGGAATATTGATACATGCCAGCATAATCCTTTTCTCTTGCCATTAGCCCCTTACTACCACAAATCTACCACTGTCTTGTTTTTGTATTATACCACTAGCAGTTAGTATAATTACTCCCTTTTTCCTTTTTCCCGATATTCTGCTGAATATCCATCCTGAAGTCTTTATCACATTCACATGCTCACTGCTTTCCAAATGTGTCTCCTGTAACATTGCTATTTGCAATCTGCACCTCTTAAAGTAATTCATTACTCTTACCTTTGTGTCTATACCTGTGAGGCCATTCACGGTCCAAAACAATATGAAGAGTGCATCCATTATAAGAAGTTATTATTCCCACCTGTTGTATAGGACAGCGTTTTTTTAAATAACTGATCTGACGATGTCAATCTTCACTCATTCTTGACTGATGGGTTTGATTCTGACCTCTCGGAACCGACTCGGCCATTATACATAGCTCGCGTCAGCTAAAACCTCTCGAGCTAAGGCTCTACCCACAATGTCTGTCTTCCCATTACCCCAGATCTCGTTTGCCGGATAGAGAATTGGACGTGTCAGCTGATGCTGTCAGCTAAGTGCTTTAAAAAAATTGTATGTTTCATTATCGTTGTTTGGCTAATATTAGTCTTGCTAACTAGTTTTTCATGTGAGTGATGCATTTCGACCTTTTTACCTTATGGTAACAGGGTTCTTCCTTCACTCTCCTCTTACCATTGGTAGTCTTCGATATCACTGTTGGTATTTTTCTTAATCTTTCATCCTTTTACCTGTTGGGTAATTTTTTTATACCATTGTTGGTATATCCAAGAAAAACTTTTCCTTTCCTCCTTTTTTTCTCTCTGATAGAGTGTTGTGTATGTGTGTGACTGATAAACTATTCCTGACATGGTGGAAAAACAAAAAGGGACAACAGAGTTTAAACAATGTCAGGATTGTAGCAGGAAGATGCCCAATTCTGACGGGCACCTTTCTTGCGTGTACTATCTGGGTGCCCCTCACTTGGACATATTTTGTAGTAGTTGCCAGGGCTTTAGTGCCCGGACTCTAGCAGAGAGACACAATGAGTTAATCTTGAAAGGTTTGTTAAAGTATCCCTTTGGTGAAGCCGTTTCTAAAGCAGAGAGTTCAAAATCTCCAAACCCTGAAATAAAGAAAAGGAACCACTCAGTGCTGACTTCCCCTACAGCACACAAAGCAAAACCTCTGAAACCCCAGGTCCCGACAATTTCTTCGGAACCGAAGGCCAAGGTACCAGAAGTGACAATATCATCATCTCCGGCATCAAAGATAACGCAATCCACATCGGTGCTGTCAAGTACTGAACCGACGCAAACTACTTCAGCACCGACCATAGCTTTGGCGCCAATGAGCTGTTAGGCACTGACAATAGTTTCATCCTCTCATTTGGTTCCACCTTCCCCTTCCACACAACAGCCCATTGTGCCGAAGGTTGATCCATTCAATTTACCCAGGACTAGATATTCCCCTTTGTTAGACCCCTTTTTTGGGTCAGCAACCAAGCCCATTTTTGGATAGGCCTGAGTCCCCTTCGGGGATTTTAGTTCATTCCTTCAGGAGTGTTTCAGAATTGGATGTAGTCAGATTGTTGGACCACTTTTAGCAGCCAGAGGCCTTCCTGCACCTTCACAAACCGCTCTCCCACCCAGAGCCAAGGCGTATTCTCCAAGGACTCCTCCAGTTTATCCTTCTCCAACCTCCTTTTAGGATTTGGAGCCCCCTGCTTTTGACATTTCTGGTGCCGGCTACCTCGGTGCTGACAGTAGACCTCACCTTGGTACCAGAGTAGACTCTGTGGTCTTTGGCTCCTTCGAATCCATCACGTACCTGGGACTGAGGCTTCGCTGTCAGTTCCGAGATTTTTGGACTGGTTCTGGTGGTTTCCACAGTGCTGAAGACCACAGACGAAGAATACACTTAAAAGCACCAGTTTATTGTACCTCTAGCGCTTCGGCAACCGCCTTCAAGGAGTATAAAACATCACATAACTTGCACAGTTTATATACCCTAATACATCAAACAATTAAACAATTATCCTAAACCAATTAATCAATAAACATTCAAAAATACTTAATACTGCTTTCTCATCAGATAAGAAGCCTCCAGTTACATTCCACATTCAGACCCAGAGGAAATAGTGTCATATTTCAAAATGAAAATACTTTCTTTATATAACAACTTCTTTTTATACAAATAATCAGAAAATACACCCTTCATAATATGTTCTAAGATAGTGACTTGTAGCCCATTTGGATTAGAATTGTGAACCAGCATAAAATGTTTGGCAACAGGGCTATCTTCTTTATTATTTATAATATTCCTGACATGCTCCTGCAGTCTAGTTTTAAACTTCCTTTTACTTTCTCCTATATATATATACAAGGTTACAAGGACATTTCAACGCATAAATAATACCTTCAGTGTTACAGCTATATATATTTTTAGCCTCAAATACATGGCCATTTATATACTTAAAAGTTAGAACAATATAATGACAAACATTGCAATGACAACAGGGTGAAGTTCCTAGTCTCTGCATGGTCCTATACTGCAGTGTCTCAGTGGGATATTTAAATTTATTGTGTACCAAGATATCTTTTAAATTCCTACCTTTACAAAATTAAATGCCTAAAGACCTAGGCAATACATTTTTAGGTCCATTGATCTAAACAAAATATTCCAGTAGTGTTTAACAATATCTATTAAAACATCACTGAAAACACTATATGTAGCGACAAAATAAAACTAATCTTTTCTCTTGATTTCTAACATCTAACTTATACCCCTTACTTCCATACTTATAAGTACCAACTTTATGTTGTTCATTAATAACCTTATATATAGCTGTTTGAATACTAGCTTCACTATAGCCCCTCAATCTAAACATCTCACTAGTCACACTAATTTATTTAAAGAAGTCCTTGTCAGTATTACATAGCCCGTCAAAAAAAAAAAAAAAAAAAAAAAAAAAAAAAAACAAAAAAAAAAAAAAAAAAAAAAAAAAAAAAAAAAAAAAAAAAAAAAAAAAAAAAAAAAAAAAAAAAAAAAAAAAAAAAAAAAAAAAAAAAAAAAAAAAAAAAAAAAAAAAAAAAAAAAAAAAAAAAAAAAAAAAAAAAAAAAAAAAAAAAAAAAAAAAAAAAAAAAAAAAAAAAAAAAAAAAAAAAAAAAAAAAAAAAAAAAAAAAAAAAAAAAAAAAAAAAAAAAAAAAAAAAAAAAAAAAAAAAAAAAAAAAAAAAAAAAAAAAAAAAACCCCCCCCCCCCCCCCCCCCCCCCCCCCCCCCCCCCCCCCCCCCCCCCCCCCCCCCCCCCCCCCCCCCCCCCCCCCCCCCCCCCCCCCCCCCCCCCCCCCCCCCCCCCCCCCCCCCCCCCCCCCCCCCCCCCCCCCCCCCCCCCCCCCCCCCCCCCCCCCCCCCCCCCCCCCCCCCCCCCCCCCCCCCCCACACCCCCCCCCCCCCCCCCCCACCCCCCCCCCCCCCCCCCCCCCCCCCCCCCCCCCCCCCCCCCCCCCCCCCCCCATCCTTTAAAAGGGGGCCCTAGTTCCCTCTCAGGGAAAGGTTTGAATTCACGACAAAAATGTCCGGGGTTTAAAAAAAACCCGGGGGCCCTTTCCCCTTAATCTTTACCCAAACCCCAAAAAAGGATGTTCCAGCAATATCTCAGCCAGTTTCAAAACTCTTCAGAAAAGCACCAATAGTCCCACGAAAATGGACCCAATTTATAAAATTTTTTCAGTGCAGAAGGGATAGACAATCTTGTCTCACCTACTAACAATTGCCAAAGTTTTGCACAAAAAGGATTCATCACGCAGCTTGGAAAGTGGATGCTCTTTCTTTCAGTTGGAAAGATCTTCATGTGTATGCCTTTCCGCCTCTTCCTCTCCTCATAAAGGTACTTCTAAAGGTCAGACAGGACAAACCAAGAATGATCCTGATAGCTCCAGATTGGCCTCGACAACACTGGTACCCATTACTGAGAAGTCTGGTAAGGAAACCACCTTGGCTCTTGCCTTTGATTCCACACCTGTTGTCCCAAAAGGACGGTCATCTACTCAATATCAAGCTTCACTCTCTACATCTCACAGCATGGCATATCCTGTTTTGACCCATAGCAGGGCTCAACTTCCTCAACAAGTTTTGAATGTGATTATGGAAGCTAGAAGACCTAGTACAAGGAAAGTGTATGCAGACAAATGGAAGAGATTTGTGTTTTGGAGTGCAGCAAAGGATGCGGACGTTTCTGAGCCTAATTTGACTATGACTATTCAACATCTTACTGGAATTATTGGACAAAGGTTTGTCCTTCTCTTCCATTAAGATTCATGCTGCAGCAATTTCAGCTCACTAGGACTGTGATCCACCATCGTTTTCTCATCCTTTGTTCAAGTAATTTCTTAGAGGGGCATAGAACATAAGACCCCCAATGAGCTCCTACTCCTGCTTGGGACCTCAATTATGTGTTGGAAAACTCACTCTACAACCTTTTGAGCCTGCAGCTACTGCTGAGTTGAAATATTTGTCATGGAAGACTGCTTTTTTGTTGGCCATTACCTCTGCAAGAAGGGTTTCTGGAATTGCAGGCCCTTATGGCGTTGAGCCTTTCTTGATTTTCCATAAGGATAGGGTATCTTTACGTACTAATCCTTCCTTTATGCCTAAGGTGGTTTCAAGTGTGTCTTTAAACCAAACTATTCATTTACCTACCTTTTATGCAGACCCCCAAAATAAGGGGGAAAAGATTTTGCATACTTTAGATGTGCACAGGCAGTTACGCTATTACTTAAACAGGACTAAGGATTTCAGGCAGTCTCAGCAGTTGTTTGTTTCTTTTGCTTTGTGTTCTCAGGGCAAGCCTGTGTCAAAACAAACTATTTCCAAGTGGATTGGGTTTTGCATTGCTTTTTGTTATTCCCATCATGGCAAGGAGATTCCAACAGGGATTAGACCTCATTCCACTAGGGCTACTGCCACTTCTACAGCCTTTCTAAGGGGGGTGGCAACTAAGGATATTTTGGAGGCAGCTACTTGGAGTTCAGTACATACTTTCTCTAAGCATTACCACCTTCCACTCTACTCTAAATCTAGGGCTGGTTTTGCCACTGCTATTTTACAGGGCATTTTGGCAGCTCCTGCTTCTATGATTTGCCATCCTCCCTTACCTCTGCTTTGGGAATCTACCCAAGTGTAAGGACTGCAGCAATGTGAGATGAAGAACATAGTACAGTTTTGTACCTACCATAAATGTAGATGTTCGAAGATCCACATTGCTGCAGTCCAATTTACCCTCCCTCCTTCCCCTCTGTGTTTAGGGGTGGTTGTGTGGATAGGTTTGTTCCCTAGTATATTTGTAAAAAGTTGTACATAGTTTTGGTGCAGGGGTGTTTAGTGTTTGGTGGTTTTTTGATTTTACCCTGTTTAGGGTCTTCTGACATCTGGGGCAAGAAAAGACTGAGGATATGACGGCGGTCATGCGCATTTATACCCTGACGTCCTGGCGTCAGTTTAATGCGCCATGACCGGCGTCAGCCATATACTTTGGTATTCGGGCCGACCGAGGACAGCGCTATACCCAAGTGTAAGGACTGCAGCAATGTGGATCTTCGAACATCTACATTTATGGTAGGTACAAAACTGTACTTTGTCTGAGGGCTTGAACCAGGTTTCTGTGACTGCACAGGCATCTACATCTTCCACTGATAGAAGTGCTTCCAGGGTGTGCAGTTTTTGGTTTAAGCTGTCAGCGTTTAGCAACATGACCCTTATTTTGTTATGATTGACAAATTTCACATTGGTACGTTTGTGTTTGAGACCTTGCTTAAAAAGGCACAATGGGGGGAGGCAGGACTCTCTGCTGGTAACCAAAAGCCTAGTGCTCCCAGATGCAAACTGTTTCTGGCAAAGCAGTGAGTTTTTTTTTTTTTTATCATTACTTCCCAGGCTGACAGGAACTTGATTCCCTTTGAATGACACCAAAAATGCAGCCAATTATTACACTTAATCAGTTTTTGTTTATATTGTGGCATCATTCATGGTGAGGGTAGTATGCTGCTCAGGGCTAAGGACATACCTGCATGGAACAAGTACTCAGAGTTCTTAATCATGTCTTTCTCTCCATATAGTCCAGTGAGGTGTGTCTCAGGTTGTTCACTCCAACATATGAACTATGACAGAGTCATAATGGTACTTTGTTGCTGAGAGACCTGAGTGCATGTGTGATCTGACGAATCCTGGCACTGGACAGACAACTGATTGTGACTTTCTCCTTGTCATGTATGGTGAGTGGATAAGTCTGTGTAGGCTAGCCCAGTTATGGAACCGTGGGAAATAATATGTAAATTCTCTCCCAAGTTCCTACTGCTAAATTTGTGTTTTACATACCAAATATTTTCTTATGTCTTCAGAAATGTACCCTCTTTTGTTGTATTTTCATTCTAAGTTTCCCAGATACATCTTAGTGTTCCTAATCAAGTTCCAACCCCTACCTGCAAGTAATATTCCCTGCTAAAAGCTGATTATTTCTCCCAAAATTTCTTAAGCTCCATAATACGAGCTCTCCAGGTAGGTGGAATATTGCTACATGCCAGCATAATCCTTTTCTCTTGCCAGTAGCCCCTTACTACCACAAATCTACCACTATCTTGTTTTTGTATTATACCACTAGCAGTTAGTATAATTACTCCCTTTTTCCCGATATTCTGCTGAATATCCATCCTGAAGTCTTTATCACATTCACATACTCACTGCTTTCCAAATGTGTCTCCTGTAACATTGCTATTTGCAATCTGCACCTCTTAAAGTAATTCATTACTCTTACCTTTGTGTCTATACCTGTGAGGCCATTCACGGTCCAAAACAATATGAAGAGTGCATCCATTATAAGAAGTTATTATTCCCACCTGTTGTATAGGACAGCGTTTTTTTTAAATAACTGATCTGACGATGTCAATCTTCACTCATTCTTGACTGATGGGTTTGATTCTGACCTCTCGGAACCGACTCGGCCATTTTACATAGCTCGCATCAGCTAAAACCTCTCGAGCTAAGGCTCTACCCACAATGTCTGTCTTCCCATTACCCCAGATCTCGTTTGCCGGATAGAGAATTGGACGTGTCAGCTGAAGCTGTCAGCTAAGTGCTTTAAAAAAATTGTATGTTTCATTATCGTTGTTTGGCTAATATTAGTCTTGCTAACTAGTTTTTCATGTGAGTGGTGCATTTCGACCTTTTTACCTTATGGTAACAGGGTTCTTCCTTCACTCTCCTCTTACCATTGGTAGTCTTCGATATCACTGTTGGTATTTTTCTTAATCTTTCATCCTCCTACCTGTTGGGTAATTTTTTTATACCATTGTTGGTATATCCAAAAAAAAACTTTTCCTTTCCTCCTTTTTTTCTCTTTGATCGAGTGTTGTGTATGTGTGTGACTGATAAACTATTCCTGACATGGTGGAGAAACAAAAAGGGACAACAGAGTTTAAACAATGTCAGGATTGTGGCAGGAAGATGCTCAATTCTGATGGGCACCTTTCTTGCGTGTACTATCTGGGTGCCCCTCACTTGGACATATTTTGTAATAGTTGCCAGGGCTTTAGTGCCCGGACTCTAGCAGAGAGACACAATGAGTTAATCTTGAAAGGTTTGTTAAAGTATCCCTTTGGTGAAGCCGTTTCTAAAGCAGAGAGTTCAAAATCTCCAAACCCTGAAATAAAGAAAAGGAACCACTCAGTGCTGACTTCCCCTACAGCACACAAAGCAAAACCTCAGAAACCCCAGATCCCGACAATTTCTTCGGAACCGAAGGCCAAGGTACCAGAAGTGACAATATCATCATCTCCGGCATCAAAGATAACGTAATCCACATCGGTGCTGTCAAGTACTGAACTGACGCAAACCACTTCAGCACTGACCATAGCTTCGGCGCCAAGAAGCTGTTAGGCACTGACAATAGTTTCATCCTCTCATTTGGTTCCACCTTCCCCTTCCACACAACAGCCCATTGTGCCGAAGGTTGATCCATTCAATTTACCCAGGACTAGATGTTCCCCTTTTAGACCCCTTTTTTGGGTCAGCAACCAAGCCCATTTTTGGATAGGCCTGAGTCCCCTTCAGGGATTTTAGTTCATTCCTTCAGGAGTGTCTCAGAATTGGATGTAGTCAGATTGTTGGACCACTTTTAGCAGCCAGAGGCCTTCCTGCACCTTCACAAACCGCTCTCCCACCCAGAGCCCAATCGTATTCTCCAAGGACTCCTCCAGTTTATCCTTCTCCAACCTCCTTTCAGGATTTGGAACCCCCTACTTTTGACATTTCTGGTGCCGGCTACCTCGGTGCTGACAGTAGACCTCACCTTGGTACCAGAGTAGACTCTGTGGTCTTTGGCTTCTTCGAATCCATCACGTACCTGGGACTGAGGCTTCGCTGTTCCGAGATTTTTGGACTGGTTCTGGTGGTTTCCACAGTGCTGAAGACCGCAGATGAAGAATACACTTAAAAACACCAGTTTATTGTACCTCTAGCGCTTCAGCAACTGCCTTCAAGGAGTATAAAACATCACATAACTTGCACAGTTTATATACCCTAATACATCAAACAATTAAACAATTATCCTAAACCAATTAATCAATAAACATTCAAAAATATTTAATACTGCTTTCTCATCGGATAGAAGCCTCCATTTACATTCCACATTCAGACCCAGAGGAAATAGTGTCATATTTCAAAATGAAAATACTTTCTTTATATAACAACTTCTTTTTATACAAATAATCAGAAAATACACCCTTCATAATATGTTCTAAGATAGTGACTTGTAGCCCATTTGGATTAGAATTGTGAACCAGCATAAAATGTTTGGCAACAGGGTTATCTTCTTTATTATTTATAATATTCCTGACATGCTCCTGCAGTCTAGTTTTAAACTTCCTTTTACTTTCTCCTATATATATATATATATATATATATATATATATATATATATATACAAGGTTACAAGGACATTTCAACGCATAAATAATACCTTCAGTGTTACAGCTATATATATTTTTAGCCTCAAATACATGGCCATTTATATACTTAAAAGTTAGAACAATATAATGACAAACATTGCAATGACAACAGGATGAAGTTCCTAGTCTCTGCATGGTCCTATACTGCAGTGTCTCAGTGGGATATTTAAATTTATTGTGTACCAAGATATCTTTTAAATTCCTACCTTTACGAAATTAAATGCCTAAAGACCTAGGCAATACATTTTTAGGTCCATTGATCTAAACAAAACATTCCAGTAGTGTTTAACAATATCTATTAAAACATCACTGAAAACACTATATGTAGACAAAATAAAACTAATCTTTTCTCTTGATTTCTAACATCTAACTTATACCCCTTACTTCCATACTTATAAGTACCAACTTTATGTTGTTCATTAATAACCTTATCTGTAGCTGTTTGAATACTAGCTTCACTATAGCCCCTCAATCTAAACATCTCACTAGTCGCACTAATTTCTTTAAAGAATTCCTTGTCAGTATTACATAGCCATCTAAGTCTCAAACATTCCCCATAGGGCAAAGAGGCCAAAGTATGAACTGGATGACAGCTAGTCCCCCTCAAATACTGATTACTATCAGCAAATTTTCTACGCACAGACATAAGTAAAATATTGCTGTCCTCCAAAATCAGATGTATATCTAAAAAAGTTATATCTTTTCCCACCTGTATGCCATCAAAGGAAAGTCCAAATCTATTACGTTGCATAGCTTCTATCAACTGATCAACATAAGATATCCCACCTTTACAAATAAAAACAAAATCATCTATAAAACGAAAATAACTAACTATATAATTTAAAAAAAATCTATATGATATAACCATTCTAACTCGTACAAACCCATCAGGTTGGCATACATGGGGGCAAAAGATTATCTTTCTTTTTGGTTCATGCAGTGTTTCCACAGTGTTGTCTGAGGCTCTCTGGGTCACGGCAGTTTCATGCCCTCTCTCAGCTCCTCCTCTGGGTGACAGCTCATCGGAGCAGGGTGTGACTCTGGTTCTGAGGTTGTCTTTCTCAGTTCTGGGCACCCATCCCTCTTTGGACAGGCCTGTCTTCCAGATTATGGAGAGAGCTTTAGCCTCAGCGGGCTCCCAGCTGGTTCCATCCCCATCAGAGTGCCATATTTTGTCTCCTCTAGTTTGCAGCTGTCACAGTCTGTTACATCTGGAGAGTGGGCACAAGCGTTGCAAGGTAACTGTTCAGGGTCTGCCCTCTTAGGAGTCCTCCTCAAAACTTCCCCTTGAGGAGCCACCCCTTAAGAGGGCATGCAAGAGGAAGCACCTAGAGTCTCAAGAAGAATCAGTCACTGAAAACCCAGATTATGATGGCGAAGGGTCCTCACTGTCACCCCCGGAAGATGTCTCCTTTGGAGACGTCCTGAAAATTTTAAAAAGAGGGGTGATTGGAAGCCCTCAAATGCATCATGCAAGGAATCTATGTTCTTGTAAGCTTTTCGTGCCTGCCCATCTGTTTCTTGGGTGACCCTTCCCGATGACGACCTAGTTAAGTTGATCGTTCAGTGAGCGTGGAAGGCTCCTGACTCCATAGAAGCCTATTCCTCCGAGACCTGATAAGATTCTTTCAGCCCCAGATCATCAGCCCCATTGGTCTAAGGGTCTAGCAGTGGATGCCATGGTGGTGGTGGTGGCCACCAAAAAGGAACTCGCAGAGGAGAGTTCAACTGTCCATCCTCCTCAGATTTGGGAAGCGGGTCTTTGCTTCAGTGACCTTTGCTATTCAGTCCTTGAACTTCTTGGCACATTTTACCAGACTCCAAAGGGATCTGATAACTGAGTTTTCAGATACCCTTGCAGGAGCAGTATCTGATGGGTTCGAGCTAAGGTAGCCTCTCAGCTTGCCACCCTGGAGTCTATCTCAAATTCATCCATGCAGCTTATCGCGCTGACAGCTGGAGGGACATCTAGAGCAGCGGGTACAGGCATTGCTATTAGGCGTCATGCCTGGATGTGCTTGTGTGATTTCGTGGAACCCTTTGTCTTCCTTTATCAACGCTGCTGTTGATGGTACTTCCTTGTTTGGCCCAAAAGTCAGAGACACACTAACCAGGTGTGAAAAAGACGGAAAGACCCTTTCTGCTGTGGACGTTCATTTTTCTGCTCCTCAACGACCTTATTCTAGGAATCAGAGGAGTGGAAAAATGTGGTTCAAAAAGACCCTAGGGCCTTTTTGGGATGCACATGGTGAATATTCCTCCTGAGACAGAGGGGGGAATTCTTCTGGAAGATGCCCATTCCATGGCAGAAGGGGTCTGCGTAACCAGGGCTCCAGAGATACTTTTTCTGGGCAACCCTATCAGCACTTCTGAACGGAGGCCTGATTGCTTACCTCTGGAAGCAGTCGGGGAAAGGTTCTCTCTGCACCATTCAGTCTTGTTTACAATAATATCGGATACCTGGGTGTAGAAAATAATTACCAGAGGTTACCGTATTCCCTTCAATCTTTACCCAAAGTCCCAAAAGCAAATCCCTGATGTTCCACGCTTTCAGATGGATCTAGCAGCACTAGATATTCAAAAGCTGCTTCAGAAAAGTCATCCAAGTAGTCCCACTAGACCAAATAGGATCCAGATTCTACTCAAGATTTTTTTAGTGCCAAAAAAGACAGGGGATTGGAGACCAATCTTGGATCTCAACCTACTGAACAGATTTGTACAACAGAAAAAAGTCCATATGGTCATGGTTCAGTCAATCCTTCCCTTCCTAGAGAAGGACAATTGGATGTGCTCTGTGGACCTTCAGGACACATATTACCACATAAAAATGGATAAAAGCTCCAGAAGGCATCTCCACTTCTGGTTAGGAGGCAGTCATTTCCAATTTCGAGCACTGCCCTTCGGTCTCACCACAGCCCCTAAGGTGTATGGCGGTCATAGCAGCTCATCTGAAACTACAGGGATTCCACATGTTTCCATATCTAGATGACTGGCTCCTCACCGCCCCTTCCAGGCATCTACTGCTCTATGCATAGACTTTGTTCTACATTTTGCCAAAACACTAGGCATGTCAGTCAAGAAAGAAAAGTCACAAATGACTCCCACACAGCATCTCAAGTTCATCGGAGAAAGACTAAATACAGTATCCCGTGTGGCCTCCCTTCCTCTTTACAGGTTGTTAAAGCTAAGATCGCAAGTACAGATGATTGTTTCTCAAAACAGTACTGGTACTGCAAGCTCTGGAAACCATGGCAACAGCAGTGACATTAGTTCACCTAGCGATGCATCACATGAGGCTGCTTCTATAGCTCTTGGCGTAACAATGGTGAGTTCTAGCGTATCCCATGTCCCATCCAGTCTTGATAACAAATCGCTGCAAGAAAGATTTATCTTAGTGGATGAAGCTGGAAGAGAATCTGTGGGGTTATTCCTTTTCCCCCTCTCAGCCCAAGGCTGTAGTGACCACGGACGCCTCCCAGATAGGGTGGGGGAGTTCATTTTCTGTGAAAGAGTGTTCAAGGCACTTGGTCCCTGCAAGAGGCCAATTTGCACATCAACATCCTAGAATTGAGGGCAGTGCTTTTAGCGCTGCAAGCATTTCAGGCTGCCCATCCTTCGGGGACAATTACAATCCAATCAGACAACACATCTGTAGTCTGGTATATCAACAAACAGGGGGGAGCCAAGTCTTACCCTTCATGTTGGGAAGCTCTAAGGATTTGGCAATGGGTAATTGCTTCCAACTGCTTTCTGATAACGGATATTTCAGGGAACTCCAATGTGATTGCATACAAATTGAGCAGATGTATCCTCCTGCCTTATGAGTGGTTTCTCAATCCCAGCATAGCGACAAAGATCTTTTGTCTATGGGGTCAGCCTTACTATGACCTATTCGCTTCTCCCATAAACCACAAATGCAGCAGCTACTTTGCCCTATTCCACCCTCATGGGGAGTCTCCAACAGATGTACTTCTTCTGGATTGGTCCCCAGGGCTTCTATATGCCTTTCCCCCAATTCCTGAGGAAAGCCTAGCAGTTGAGAAGCAAAGTGATTTTCATTCCACCTTACTGGCCCCGTCAAGTCTAGTTTCCCTTTCTTTGGCCTCACCTGGTTCACCTCCTGTGGACTCTAGATCAGCTCCGGACCTTCTGTCTCATCCTCATCGGCCTGGTGCATCCCAGTCTTCAAAATCTCAGACTGACAGCTGGGTTTCTCCAATTCCAGTAAATGCCAGGCAGAATAACTTGTCCTCTCCAGTACAGAATATACTTCTGGCTTCCCATAAACCATCCACCAGGAAACTTTACCTAAGCAAATGGAAAAGATTTTCATTTTGTGTATCTACAAGTGGCATTGACCCTTTCTTAGCATCGATTCATCTAGCTTCCATTTTGAATTTTCCTAACTGTTTTCATGACCATTCGTTGATGTCCCATCGCCTATGCAAAATTTTTCTTAAAGGCGCTCTGCATTTAAAACACTCTCTTTCAAAAATCCGATAGCGCCATGAGATTTTACCTTAGTCTTACAATGTCCAGTTTGACAACCCTTCGAGCTGGCAGCCACTTGGGACCTCAAGTTTTTATCTTGGAAGATCCTCTTCCAAGTAGATATCACGTCTGTTAGAAGAATTTCAGAGTTACAGGCTTTGTGTGAATCATCCGTATGTTATCTTCCACAAAGAAAGAGTATCATTTAGAACCAATCCCACCTTTCTTCCCAAAGTAAGTATCGAGTCCAGTGTTAACCAGACTATAGACTTACCAGTCTTCTTTCCAAATTTCATTAACAAAGGAGAGTACTGCTTGCACTTGTTGGACGTCCATAGACAATTACATTTTTACTTGGACAGAACGAAATCCTCTAAAAAATCAAACCAATTCCTATTCTTTTCAGTTACAGATTGGGCAAACCTATATCAAAGGTCACCTTGGACAATTACATTTTTACTTGGACAGAACAAAATCCTCTAAAAAAAAAAATCAAACCAATTCCTATTCTTTTCAGTTACCAGATTGGGCAAACCTATATCAAAGGTCACCTTGTTGAAATGGCTAAGAGATTGCATTACCTTTATGTACAACCAGAATAAACTCAAATTGTCCACTACAATCAGAGCTCACTCTACAAGATCTGTTTCCATGTCAGTGGTCTTCCATTCCAGAGCTTCTGTGGAAGATGTATGTGCAGCTGCAGCTTGGCCCTACCCCACATACCTTGATCACTCATTACACATTAGACTTGGTGTCTAGGGTAAGAGCATCCTTTGGCTCTATGGTTCTCAGGAATATCCTTCTTTAGGGCTGTCCGAGATCTAAAGTAGCAGGGGACTGTATCCAATCAGTCAAGAATGAATGAAGATGGACAACATCAGATAAAGAAGTCATGTTCTTACCATAATGTTCATTCTCTGTTGTCAATCTTCATTCATTCTTGACATCCCACCCTCCTGCCCCCTCCTAAAGGCTCCTGGAGGTTCGAATCTAGTCCTCGAATATTATAGGGATATACTTTACACAGGGCTTCTCTATTTTCTTAAGTATAAGGAAAAAACTAGATCTGAGGTAATGGAAAGAGAGGGATTGATGGTATGTGAGTTTTTGGCTGGCGTGAGCTATGTATAATGGCTGAGTTGGGTCCGAGAGGTCAAAACCGAACCCATCAGTCAAGAATGAATGAGGATTGACAGCACAGATGGAATGTTATGTTAAGGACATAACTGTTTTCCATCTTTTGTGATGCATGCATCCCCTACGGTTTGTCAGGTTGATCCTTATACAGTTTTCTTGTCATCTCCATTTGAACTGATGTCGTATTTTACAAGACTTTTTTTTATTTTAATGAAAACCCTCAAACAAAACACACACACACAGAATACCCCAATCACCTATTAACGTAAAACAAACACAAAAAAACAATGAACATCTTCAAATAATGAAATTTATTCTGCTAAGAGGAACAGTTATCCCAAAACAACAGCTGCACTCACAAACATTAACTAAATTTAAGTAGTGCATGTTACAGTCTGTGCTCCTACTTAATGATGAAAAATGAGAAGGTGAATATTTTCTGCACCCTGTATACCTCAGACAGTGGGGCATTTGATATACTATACAGCCAAGACCAAATCAGTTACTTACATTAATCAATGCAAGCTCTCCCATAAAATGAAAAAAAAAAACAGACTATGGTAGTCTTTTCTTTTGACAAACATAAATTGCCTTTGGAAGTTTCATACGAGCAACGTTCAAGCTGCATATGATTTTAGGAATATTTCAGTTGAAGGCATACTAGAAGGTACCATTTGGATCACTGCCAGTATGGTTAGTAAACAGTACAGTATTGAATGACAGTGTAACTGAAGCATAAGTTTTTGCCCAGATGTGATGTAGATGATCCTGTAATTATCCACATCATTAGATTTTGCATCACTGCTTGGCATTCTGGGTGTATATTGGAGTTATAATTAGATCTGGGCAAAGGAGTAGCTGTCCTGGGCACAAGATGACAGGGAGGTCAATAGGCATGTATTGGAAATGTACTAATGGTGTTTAGTTATGACTGCATATGCTGCATTTGTGATAATATCTGAAGTGCTCTGTTTGTGGTCATTTAACTGTTGAAATCTTCAGACAAATAACTTTTTTTGTTTTTAACGTAGAGACCATATAAAGACCTTTTTATTGTCATATTGTCAGGGCAGGGGGGGGGCAAGATGTGGGAATGCAGTATGTGTGTTCAATAGTAGGCCCTTTTTTAAATTTGCCATTTGTTGACCAGGGTAGGGCACTGAATCCAGGTGGACCATTTTCAGGCTCAGCCCTGGTAGGAAAAGTGAGTACAATGTAATAGAGAAAGAAGAAATTTACAGCACAGATGAGTAGAACAAATGTAGTATTAAGCAGACAGAAACATGATAACAAGGTAGTCTAACAAAGTAAGAATCTTTTTAGTATCAAGGTATACACAATTCTGTTTGCAGAGTTATTACAGGTTAATTTGTGATATAGTATCAGAATGATAAGTTGGAGGACAGGTAGAAAAGCATGGAGCGACAAGGCCCGTTCTTCTATTAGCAGTGGTTGGAGGTTGTAGAAGTGATCAGCACAGATGTTCTTCATTCCACATTGCTGCAGTCCTAACCATTGGGTAGTCCGCTGTCCAGTCGGCCCGAATACCAAAGTATATGGCTGACGTCGGTCAAGGCGCATTAGACTGGCGTCAGGGCGTCCAGGTACTATCGCATGACCGGCGTCATATCCTCAGTCTTTTGCCGCATGGTCGATGCAGAAGCAGTTTTGCGAGTGCAGGTTAGCGTTCTGAAATATTTCGAGTCGGAGTTTCAGACCCGAATCAAAGTTGGCTAAGTACCCGTTGGGAACATTTTGTTTTTTCTTGCCTCAGTATTTAACCGGATGTCAGAAAAAGTGAATAACTGTATTTCTTGTGGGAAACAGATACCTCATAGGGATTACCATACTTTGTGTATACCTTGTTTAGGGCCTGAGCACGCGTTGTTGGTTGCCGCTCTTGTGCTAGATTTAACAAACGCACTATTAAGAGAAGGTTAGACTGTGCCAGGTTAGTGTTTGAAGCGTTGTAATTACAAATGCCGCCGGATGCTCCGGCCGCTTCGATCCAAAAAGCGCAAAGACAAAACAGCAAAGCCTAGGGTTGATGAACCGGCAGTCCCGACGTCGGTTCTTTAGCAGGCTCAGTGGAGCCAGAGGTTTTGCCAGGAGTTCTTTGGAGTCTCAGGCAGAGACTTTGCTGTTACAGGATGTGCCCTCTCAGGAGGTAGGCCAGGCTGAGGGGGCTTCTCAGGTAACTGTTCTTCCCTCTCTTCCCAAGATAGTTAGAGCTTCTCCTACTGTTTCCAAAACTTCTTTGAGGTAGGCCAAGTTCAGCTTCAGTGGGGGCTTCTCCTAGCACTTCAGGTTCTGTGCCTAAGAAACATATGCTTAAAATGGCAGAAGATTTAATTACTATGATTAGAGGCTCTATGCCCCTCCTGATAAGAGGCCTAGGGTGGAACCTGAGTTTGAGAGTTTGGAACAGTATTCAGAGGCTTGAGTCTTCTGCGGAAGACTTGCAGGAGTTTCCTCCTTATTCGGATCTGATGTGGATGATTCCACACCTACAGCTTCTCCTCCTGAGGATTTCTCATTTTCAGAGACTCTGCATTCCATGAGGGAACACTTTAAATGGGAAGGCCAAGATTACTCTGATTCCAGGAAAAGGCTTAGGGAATTCTTATTTTTACCCCAACATAGGCCCTTAGCTATACCTCCTGTGTTGAATGTGGTGGAAGATGTTTTTGCAGAGGCTTCCCTGAATCCTGACTCTGCCTCCTGCCCCTGTTAAACCTGATAGGTACTATAGGGTGCCCGAAGCTCATAAGTATTTGTTTAAGAGTCCTAGAAGGACCCAGAAACTGTTTCTCAGGGGCCTAAAGGTGTTAAGGCCTCTGTGGTTAAAAATCCTGTTCCCACTGATAGAGGCAAGGGCTTTGGATAGGTGGGGAAAGAAAGTGTATACTTCTTCCACTCTAGCCATGAGAGCGTTGAATTGTCAGTTTCACATGCTAAAATATCAAAATTATCTCCTTTCACAATTGAAATCTAAGGTGGATGCTTTGGCGGAAGGTATAGAGTGTAAAGAGTTGCTGGATTTAGTTCATGTGTCTGAACAAGTGGGTAAGCATTCTTTGCAATGTGGTTTTGATGCTGTGCAGGCCTCCTCGAGGGTGGCTGCCACTGTTCTGTTCTTATGAGGCATGCCTGGTTGAGGGATCAGAATTTAGCAGAGCATGTTAAGACTAGGATTTTGGATGCTCCTTTACAGTCTGATGTGTTATTTGGTTAAGCCTGTGGAAGCAGTTTTAAAGAAAATGGAGGACAAAGCTAAGTCTATGCAAACTGTTAAAGATTTTTGCAGGTGCAGCCACCAAAGTTTAGTAGAAATTGGCCTACTAAGGGATGGACATATCCTGCTTTTGATTCCCAGTCTAGGGGTAGGTCTAGGCGTGGTAGGGGCAGAGCTCAAGGTTCTTTTAGGCCTGGAACAGGGGTTCATCTGCTCAGACTTCTGGTGAGGGCAGGGGTCAGTCCTTTAGTAAACAGACCCAGTGACCTGCCTTTTCAGCTGCCAGTAGATTCTCGTCTGGTAGCTCCTTTGGGAGGAAGACTGTCTCTTTTCAAAGAAAATTGGGATTTAATCACTCAAGACAGATGGGTGTTGGATATCATTCACCACGGTTACAGGTTTTATTTCCACACATTGCCCCTTTCAAAGGCATGCCAGGCGTTCCTCCTCCACAAAGGGAAGAAGAGGCTCACAAGCAAATTTCTCTGTTACTCCAAATAGGGGCCATTCAGCCAGTCCCTATACCAGAAAGGGGCCTAGGATTTTATTCTCGCCTGTTCCTAGTACCAAAGAAGGGGAACAAGTGGAGACCAATTTTGGATTTATCTATCCTCAACACTTATCTGGACATTCCCACGTTCAAGATGTTGACGTTACAACAGCTTTTACCTCTGCTGGGCAAAGATCATTGGATGGTAACTTTAGATCTCAAGGAAGCTTACCTTCATGTGCCTATAAGACTGTGTTGCAGTCAGTATCTGCGTTTTCGAACTGGAAATTCTCATTATCAGTTCTCTGCATTGCCCTTTGGCTTATCTACTGCGCCCAGAGTATTCACAAAGGTTCTGGCTCCAGTGATAGCTTACTTCAGGCTAAAAGGAATTCAAATCTATCCTTACTTGGACGACTGCCTGATTCTGGCTCAAGAAAAGGAAGACCTTCTACAGCATCTGGAATATGTCATAGCAGTGCTAAGATGCCTAGGGTATTCTGTGAACGAAATGAAGTCCAGTCTAGTACCCTCTCAAGACATGTGCTTTCTGGGTGTGAGACTGAATACAGCAGCCCAGATGGCCTTTTTAACCCCGGACAAACAAAAGAATCTTTCCAGTTACTTCCATCAGCTATCTCTTCAGTCGGGCTGACTGCAAGGACAGTCCTTCAAGCCTTAGGGTTCATGGCATCTTGTATTCTGGTGCTTCCCAATGCCAAACTGCATGAGGAAGCTACAATGGTATCTCAAAAATGTATGGACACAGCACTGCCAGGATTTGGACACTGTCATTCAAATAATACCTTGCATTCAAAAGAATTTTTGTGGTGGGCTCAGGAATGTCACCTAAACAAGGGACTCTCTGTGACCCGGCCAGAGGCGAGTCAGATTCTAGCGACAGATGCCTCAGACATTGCTTGGGAGCTCATCTAAATGGAAAGTGGATACAAGACAAGTGGCCTGCCAGACTACAGCATCTACATATCAACATGAAGGAGATGTTAGCAGTCAATTTGCATTAATGGCTTTCAAGGAGTTACTTCTTCCAGGGCAGGTGTTGATTCTAACAGACAACACACAACTGTCATGGTACATCAACAAACAAGGGGAACACATTCTTACCCATTGTGCAGGCAAGCAATGATTTTATGGGAGACTGCGCTGGCTTGCAACTAACTCTTCAGGCAGGTTTCTGCGGGAGCACAGAACTCCTTAGCAGATGTGTTAAGCAGACAAATCATGGATCCCCATGAGTGGAAACTGGATCTTCATGTATTTCAAAGGTTGACAGTGTCCTGGGAACTCCAGACATAGATCTGTTGACTTCTCCACTAAACCACCAGCTGCCAAAGTTTTGCACAAAGAGGTTACATCACACAGCTTGGAAAGTGGATGCTCTTTCTTTCAGTTGGAAAAATCTTCATGTGTATGCGTTTCCACCTCTGCCTCTTCTTCCAAAGGTGCTTCTAAAGGTCAGACAAGACAAGCCAAGGATGATTTTAATAGCTCCAGATTGGCCTCGGCAGCACTGGTACCCATTACTGAGGAGTCTAGTAAAGCCTCCATGGCCTTTACCCTTGATTCCACACCTGTTGTCTCAGAGAGATGGCCACCTGCTCAGTGTCAAGCTTCGCTCTCTTCATCTAACAGCATGGCATATTCTGTTTTGAGACAGCCGGTCTCAACTTCCTCAACAAGTTTTAAATGTGATTATGGAAGCTAGAAGACCTAGTACACGGAAAGTGTATGCAGAAAAATGGAAGAGATTTTTATTTTGGAGTGCAGCAAGGAATTTGGAGATTTCTGAGCCTAATTTGAGTGTGGCTCTTCAATATCTTACTGAGTTATTGGACAAAGGTTTGTCCTTCTCTTCCATTAAGATTCATGCTGCAGCAATTTCAGCTCACTATGATTGTGACTCACCATTGTTTTCGCATCCTTTGTTCAAGCAGTTTCTTAGAGGGGCAAAGAATATAAGACCCCCACGTAGAGCTCCTACTCCTGCTTGGGATCTCAATTTTGTGTTGGAAAAACTTACTCTACAACCTTTTGAGCCTGCGGGTACTGCTGATTTGAAATATTTGTCATGGAAGACGGCTTTTTTGTTGGCTATTACTTCTGCAAGGGTTTCTGAGTTGCAGGCCCTTATGGCAGTAGAGCCCTTTCTGATTTTCCATAAGGATAGGGTATCACATTACTAATCCTTCCTTTATGCCCAAGGTGGTTTCTAGTGTGGCTTTAAACCAAACTATTCATTTGCCTACTTTCTATGCAGATCCCCAAAATAAAGGGAAAAGATTTTGCACACTTTAGATGTACATAGGCAGTTGCGTTATTATTTAAGCAGGACTAAGGATTTCAGGCAGTCTCAGCAGTTGTTTGTTTCTTTTTGCTTTGAGTTCTCAGGGCAAGCCTGTGTCTAAGCAAACTATTTCTAAGTGGATTGGGTTTTGCATTTCATTTTGTTATTCCCATCATGGCAAGGAGATTCCAGCTGGGATTAGGCCTCATTCCACTAGGGCTACTGCCACTTCAACAGCATTTCTAAGGGGGGTGGCAACTAAGGATATTTTGGAGGCAGCTACTTGGAGTTCAGTGCATACTTTCTCTAAGCATTACCACCTTCCTCTCTACTCTAAATCTAGGGCTGGTTTTGCCACAGCTATTTTGCAAGGCATGTTGACAGCTCCTGCTTCCTTATGATTTGCCAGCCTCCCTTACCTCTGCTTTGGGATTCTACCCAATGGTTAGGACTGCAGCAATGTGGAATGAAGAACATAGTACAGTTTGTACCTACCATAAATGTAGATGTTCGAGGATCCACATTGCTGCAGTCAATTATCCGCCTTCCCTCTGTGTTAGGGTGATGGTGTGAGTTGCTATATATTATTGTATATGTGTATATATCTGTGTATATAAGTTTGGTGCAGGGCTTTTTGGTGTTTTGGATTGGGCCTTGTCTTTTTAGGGTCTTCTGACATCTGGGGCAAGAAAAGACTGAGGATATGACGTCGGTCATGCGCATTAGTACCCTGACGTCCTGACGTCAGTCTAATGCGCCTTGACCGACGTCAGCCATATACTTTGGTATTCGGGCCGACTGGACAGCGGACTACCCAATGGTTAGGACTGCAGCAATGTGGATCCTCGAACATCTACATTTATGGTAGGTACAAAACTGTACTTTATGTGAAAGGACAATTAGCACTTTCAGCAGAGACAGTGAGTGGGCAGAAGGGTACATCAGCTAAAATGTGGACAATTTTACTAAAAGGTTTGTGTTTTTGTTTCCTACTAGGACAAGAAAAGGGCCACAGATATCTGTTGCTTCTAAGAAATATCAATGGGAGGTATTGAAAAATTGAAATTACATCCGTTTTCTGCAGAAATGTTCAGATAAAGCTCCATTAAAGGGGTACGGTCTTGTATTAGTGGAGAGAGGGCACTGAAAGGAATGGAAGAGCAGTACATCTTATATGGGGTACAGAGTGCACTGTAGAAAAAGTAACACTGTCTAAAGTGTAGAATGGCAGCCATAACCATGCCATAGTGGAATATAACAACTTAGGAAATATGTATACTTGTTTAATGGGACATATTATCAAAAGGACATGTTTAGGTTAAGCATTCTAGAACCTTTCTCGGAGTATTGCATCTCTGATATTGTTCTGATGGTGACACTAGTCTTCTCATTCCAGGATTATTTTGTGCCTTGCACTCTGAACAACAAGCCTCTTGTTTTATTACATTTCATTGTCCGAATGAAATTCAGTCGAGTGTTGTGCTTCACTAACTCCAGGGAGGCCTCCCATAGGTGAGTACATTTTAAAATTGTTTATTATTAGAATATTTTGTCCAAACTGTTACTTTAATTCATCTGCTTTTTTGGAATTTTTTTATACCTTGCTAGGACTGGACATCACTGATGTATTGTAAGCGAAAGCTGGATAATGTAAAAGCAGAAACAAATAATGTCTATTATAAGGATACAAAGTAACTCTGGATAAGGACCTGTATAATGAAAGGACAACGTTTAAACTCTTAGCAATGCAATTTCTGTAGTCTGTCAAGTGTCACGAGTTCTTTTCTGTGCACTAACCCTCTTCCTAGGAACGGGCTACTTCTAAATGTCCTCTCATTGTCTGGTTCTTTTTAAACACTTGTTAAAATTTTGAATGCCTTCAAACTAAGTGGCAAGTACGAGAAACAGTGAATAGATGGGAGAATAGCTTGGGCTGACATTGTTCTTAATAATTTAGATAACTTCAAACTTTGCCTTTTTATTGTTCATGCTCCTTTCTAACTGCAGTTTTATGTTTGTTCTGTGTATATATTGTTGATGGAAAAAGTAAATAAGGATTAAAAAAGAGGAGTGTCCTCCTCTAATCCACATCAACAAAATAGTAACAGGCACAAATGTGTGGTTGAAGTATCCTGTGTCGCCCAGTGATATTAGAGGCTGCTGCAATCTGAGGATGTTTGTTCGCATCAAGTTAATTTCACGGTAGTTGCCCTTATTTTTGTAATTTTGGGTGTGTGATGCTGTCGAGTTTTAAAAAAAAAAAAAAAAAAAAAAAAGTTTTCACAAGGAATACTTTTTATCAATTTTTTTTTATTTATTAATTTTTTTTTTAATTTTAAACAGCTAGATATATTTTCAGTTTCTTTCTGGTCACGAGTATCAGGTGACCCCATGTGGTTTTTACTTATATTTACTGTATTTTTCACAATTATTTTTTCAAGAAAATTTCTTCTGCCAATGTTTAACTTTTGCAGAGTTTCCAGTGGATTAGCCTTACTGCATTTTGTCTTTAATGAAGCAGGTACTTACCCAGAAGTATTTTGCATCCTTACAGTAGATGTTTGTTTCCGTTGTTGTATTATTCAAATTTCACTTATAACATACAACCCAGTTTTCCTATGTGTTTTATTAACTTACCAAATGTATATCTTTTCTTGTGTGCTAATGGGTCCCAGATGTTAAGTGAATGGAGGCATTCAGAAAATGTTACACTTGGCAGAAAGTAGGTAAAGGCAGAAATATTAGGGAAGTAGGTTGTTGAATGTCATGTGTGTGCTGACTAGATATGATACTGCCTTCTTGTGCAGCTGTCTGAAATTTAGTGAAGAGCATGCCTACGTATGCGTACTTTGTTGGACCTTGTGTGCACAATCACTTTCCCTAACCTCAGTACAGTAATTGAGGGCAGTAGCCATCACTGTAAATAAAGAAGAAATCAGATCATTTGCTTATGACTTCATAGTGTTCACTTTGGGTTGTAGGAAGAATATGTTATGTTACCAGTTCACTTTATACTTTATTCAGAATAAAAGTGCTGTGTGAGAAAACTGCTTTGGGAACTTGAGGTAGGGAAGACTGAGAACTTTTAAGATATATTCAGGCAGTAGGACTAGAAACAAAAATGTCTAAGGGAAGGATGTTATGACATCCTTATGGTTACCCAACAGGTGGTGTTTTAATAATGATAATCAAACCTTAATCTCCAGGATCCCAACTCTGGTTAGTGATCGTACGATTACAAGTGAGCTCCATTGCTAAGGACCCATTATACAACGACCCCCCCATTAATATTCAGAAACATGCACGCTGATTGGTCAGCGTGCACGTTGTAAATGCGAGTTATAGTAATGGAAAAAGGTCTGGTCGCCCAGACTTTTTCCATTGCTATGACTCTGACAGCAACACTGTCTCGCTATGTTAAACGAGTTTAACATAGCGAGACAGCTTTAAAAAAAATCAACGGAGATTCTGTTGCTTTTTTAAAGCTGTCTCGCTATGTTAAACCCATTTAACATAGCAAAACAGTTTGTAAAAAGCAACGGAGATCTTGCTTTCTCCGTTGCTTTTTTCAAAATTGTCTCGCTATGTTAAATGGGTTTAACATAGCGAGACAGCTTTAAAAAAAGCAACGGAAATTCTCCGTTGCTTTTTTTAAAGCTGTCTCGCTATGTTAAACCCATCTGTATTAATTCCTTGGCCTCCACAGTCCTTAACTCAAAGATTATAGTATTTATTAAATTTAGTTGTTCAAACGTGAGTGCATGCAATGCGTCAGTAATGGAGTTTAAATTGCCACAGCCATGCGTGTGTGTTACAGAAGTTGGTCAAATTCTGAACCAATTGTTCAGTTCAGTGTTCAGCCTTAACATTTAAATGAGATATGCCCAAGGCAGGATGCTAAGAAAGATTCCCTGAAATACTTCTGTCCAAAGCTGATTTCATCAAGAGGTGATGTTCACACTGCCAGGTAGCTATCCCCGCTATGGTTGTTCATCCATACCAAGAATACCATTAGTTTGTGTCTGATCCACCTACTGCATGTCTTTGGAATGTGGGAGTAAACCAAGAGCACCCAGAGAAAACCCATGTAAACACTGGTAGGATATTCAAACTCTGCACGAATCAAGCTGGCGAACCTGTTGCTGTAGGTTGGCATCACTGCTTGCTGCACCAGTATCATTCCCCCACAATTACACTAAAGTTTTGCTATTCAAAGAATTGCAATTACAGCCCTAACCCTTCCAACAGACACCTACATTATAGTTTTTGTATGACATCTGTCCATTAGGGATCTCACACTCGTACACATACCATGGATGTCCTTTCATGTCACTGTTGCAGTATTCATAGCATGATAGCCCAATGTCCGGCCAGTATACCACAGCCTTTACATCATCCTAGTGTTGTACATAGTGTATGCTCCCCAGATATGCGTAGGACATAAACATAATGTACATACCTTCCAGACTCGGAACAACTTTGCTGCCAGTCTGAACACCATTCTCTTTGGTCTCCAGGACCTTTTAAAGGGTAAAACAGTCGTGTGACACATCATCAAACAGGTGGGGCACAAGGTCTTATCTTTACAGACTAGTCCTTTAGGCCTGGGATTTGGCTGTCCACCATCAGGTGACCCTTCAGGTGGTATATATCCCTTCAGAACACAACTCTGTGGCAGACTCCCTGAGCAGGTCCAGAACACATCACGAATGGATGTTTCTCATAGAGGTGTTTCTGGACATAGTACTTCATTGGGGTTTTCCTCAATTTGATCTTTTTGCCTCTCATTTGAACAGGCAGCTTCCTTGCTTCTGTTATAGAGTCCAAAGTCCTATGACTTGGAACTGGACACAGTGTCCTTTTCTTGGAAGGGGATGTTCCTGTATGCTTACCCTCTTCTTCCCAGGGTCTTGCACAAGCTCTCAGGAAGGACTGTTCAAAAATCTTGCTGGTGACTTCCTTTTGTCACAGACAGCACTGGTTACCCTTCTCTTTCACCTGACCAGGGGCAGTCATCACAAATTACCTTACCAGATAGATCTTCTCACACAAGAAAAGGGTCCCTCATTCACCCTCACTTGTCCACTCTTCAGTTGACACTTTGCACAATAGGAATTTGATTCCATTTAGACACCAGTTTTCTGAGGGTATGCTTAGGGTTCTGCAACAGGCCAGGAAAGCCACTGCCAGAAAAGTCTATATGGCTGATATTGTTTTGATGTCTCAAGCATCACCACAATCCCTTCACACTGGGGGTCCCTTTGGTCCTTTTTTACTGTGTGATCTGCTCCATGCTGGCTTGACATATTCTTCTGTTAACGCTCACGTCAACAATCTCTGCCTTTGAACCCAAGACTGGCCTCTTGTTTTGAGGTCTAACAATTTCTTAAAGGTGTCCTTCATATCAAACCTCCAAGAGAACCTATTCCTCCCTCTTGGGATCTCCATTTTTTTTTCCTTGAAAAACTGACTCGGGCTCCTTTTAATCCCATTTCTTCTTTGCAACATTTTACCTGGATGACTGTTTTGTTGGTTGCCCTTACTTCAGCCAAAACACTTTCTGAACTTAAGGCTCTGATGGCGTTTCCTCCTTTTTTGATTTTTTATATGACAGTGAGTCCCTGAGTACTAATCCTTTTATGGGCAAGGTGGTCAGTGAGTTGCCTCTTAAACAGGCTCTTCATTTTTTCCTTCTCTATAATCTGCTAGTGAGAAGGTTCTTCACATCTTGGATCTACAGAGACAGCTGAGGTGTTATTTGGAGACAGCAAAAGCAATCCACAAATCTGAGCATCTTTTTGTTTCCTTTCATACAAGGACATTGGGTTGGGTTTGGTGGTTTCTAAGCAAACATCTCTTCCTGAATTTCTAAGGCCTTTTTTTATGTCTTTCAAGGAAGGCAGCTTTCTGCTTCAGCTAGGACTCATTGTATCAGGCCAGTGGCCTCTTCTGAATCTTTCTTCAAGGGTTCTAGTAGATCCATAATTGAAGTTGCCACATGGTCCTGTGTCCACACTTTTTAGTAAACATTAGAGAATGTGCAGCCTGTAGATTGCCACGCTGATTGGAGAACAAACATTCTGCAGAAAGATATTAATCTACAGTTAATGCCTGTTGAAAAACGAGTCTGCCATTTCACGGCAGCATATGAAGCTGCTCTGGAGGTAAGACTGAAAGTAACCTAATGGCCACCATTATTTTCGCTCGTTAAGCAGCACTTCTGTTTAGCAATTGTAAGAAAAAAAAAAAAAAAAATTGTGTGCGTTTCTGTGTGAGTGTATGCATGTATGACTGAGAGAGAGATCAATGGAAGCTATTATTTCACACTTGCTAAGCAGCACTTTTGCTGTTTAGCGAGTGTAAAAAATAAATGAAACCGTAAAAAGTGTGCCTGTCTGTGCGTGTCTAAAAGCACGGCTATATTACATAATCAAACTTTTAAAAAGTTTGAATATCATAATGTCGACACTATATGATCGAACTTTTAAAAGTTCAAAAATGTAATTAAAAAAAAAAAACGAACGGTTTAAGCAGGGGGCAAGCCACCCTGCACCCCCCCACCCCCTCCCACTCTTTAAATATATCAACTCCGAGATCGCACTACAGTGCAGAAAAAGGAAATCTTCCCATTCCACACTGTAGAGAGTTCTCAGTTGAAATGTTCAAACTTTAAAATGTTCGATCATATGGTGTCGACCATATAATGCTCCAACCTTTAAGAGTTCGACAACGTGATATAGACCCTTTAAAAACTGCTGCAAAGAAGAGTTATCCAAGAGGTCCCACTGAACAGAGAGGATTTGGAACCTACTACCACTTCATTTTGGTGCCAAAAAAGACAGGAGACCTAAGACCCATACTGGATCTAACCAAGCTGAATCTTTATGTAATGTAGTTGAGGTTCCAAATGTTTACGATGCAATCCATTCTGCCACTATTGTGCAAGGACGATTGAATGTGCTCAGTAGCTCTCACATACCCTGGGCATCACTGTAAATCTAAACAAATCCAATGTGACTCCTGTGCAGAACCTAGAATTCATAGGTTCACCATTGAACACAAGCGGTCAAATAGATTCTCTTCCCTTACACCTCATAACACTGAAGAATCAAGTCCGGGAATTACTATCCCACCAGCCCCCCCCCCCCCCCTTACAAGTCCTAGGATCCATGTCAACAGCAATTTTGTTAGTTCCTCTAACAAGGTTTTTCATGTGGATTGTTCAGTGGAAATTGGCAGTACAGTGGTTCATTCTCTACTAACCATCATCCTTTCCCATCAACTTGACACCAATCTGCAAACGTCACATTCGTTGGTGGATTCAGTTGGACAATCTCCTTTTAGGCAGACTCTTCTCAACTCCTCTTCCAATAGCCACAGTGACCACAGGCGCTTCCCCATTGAGGTGGGGGGGCATTTAAGAGTTGATGGTCCAAGGCATGTGGTCCACCATGGAGACCAGATTGCATGTCAACATTCTCGAGATATGAGCAGTTCTAACATTGCAAGCCATTCTGGACGCTGTCCCTTTGGTGACTGTTGTAGTTCACACCGACATGTCTTGAGTCAGGTGCATTACATTATCAAACAATGAGGAATGCATTATTACCCTTTGTGCAGGGAGGCCATGAGGGTGTGGGAATGGGTAGTATCTTCAGACTGCCTTCCGGTTGCAACACATATTCCAGGGAAAACCAGACAGCTGGTGGACAAACTCACTTAATCTGTCCTGATTCTGCATGAGTGGTCCCTCAGTTAGTCAGTGGGGAACATGATCTTCAACCACTGGGGTCAGCCTTGCTGCGACCTTTTTGCCTCTTCCCTCAGCAACAAATGTAGTGAGTTCTTTGCTCTGACCCCCCCTCCGGGAAGCTGTGGTGCATGATTTGCCTCCCGGGTCTCGTGTATGCTTATTCCCCTCTTCCACTTATCCTGAAGTTTCGGCAGAAAGCAAGCAGGCAGAAGAGCTCAGTCATCCTCCTTGCCCCCTTCTAGCCTCAACAGGTATGGTTTCCCCTTCCTCTGGTCTCATCTAAAATATCCTCTGTGGATACTGAAGACAAAACAGGGCCTCCTCTCTCACCTGTCAGGAATGCAGCACCCAAATCTTCACGTCCTCAGGTTGACCGCATGGTTTCTCCACTTCCAACTATAATGGGACAGTCCAGGTTTGCTTCCCTGGTCTGTAATATAATCCTAGCCTTTCAAAAGATTTCAACTAAGAGAGCTTATACCAGTAATTAGAAAAGGTTCACTGTTTAGGCTGCAAATAGAAGTATTGACCCTTTTTCAGCACCAGCCTTGGATATTTTGCTTTTTCTTGGTACCCTGTTTAAGGAAGGTGCTAGCTTCTCTACCGTCAAGTTACAATTCACTGCAATTTCTAATTTTCATGCTACTAGCCAGTCTCGTTCTCCGTCTACCTGTCATGCTGCAGAGTTTAACTCAGGACCCTTTCAGCCAGCAGCCTGTGACATGAAGTTTTTGTCATGGAAGACCATCCTTTTAGTAGCCATTACTTCAGCAAAGAGAATTTACGAACCAGAGGCATTATCTTTCAAACCTCCTCACATAATCTTTCATAAGGACAAGTTTTCTCTGCATACCAATCCATCCTTTGTGCCTAAAGTAGCCACACAAAACAGTATCAGTCAGTCCAATCGCTTACCAGTATTCTTTCTAAATTTTTCTAACAAAGGAGAGGAAGTTCTCTATCTTCTTAATGTTCATAGACAACTATATTTCTGTTTGCACAGAACTAAAGACCAGTTGTTTGTAGCTTTCTCTTCTAGCAAACTAGGCCGAGCAGTTTCTGAGGTCACATTAGCATAATGGATTACTGGTTGTATCTCCTTCATTTATTCACAAAAGTGCCTATAACTGCCCTGACCTCCTAGGGTACATTTTACCAGGGTCATAGTTACTACCACCGCCTTCTCATCTAGAACCTCCATTGATATTGGTGCAGCAGGTACAGTAATGTAGTTTCTTCTTCGAATCAGTCTCCAGAGCCATGGACAAGGGTAAGGTGGTCCACACAGCCTATCTAGACCTTGCCAAGGCCTTTGACACCATCCCCCACTCTGGAATCATAGATAAACTTACTAAGCTGGGCATTAATCCCTATGTCACCCAGTGGGTTGCTAACTGGCTTACTGATAGTACCGACACTGTAAAAGTAGCCGACTCCAAATCCATCTCCAGACAAGTGACAAGTGGAGTACCTCAGCGTTCAGTCATGGGACCGCTCTTGTTTGGCATCTACTTCTTTGAAGTACAGGCCAACACTAAGGGACTCTGGCTAACAAAGTTCACAGATGACTGCAAACCGGGATCCATTGTTGAATCCCCAAATGATGTGGATACTCTACAAAAGGGCCTTACAGAAACAGATGCTTGGTGCCAGAGCTATGGGCACAATCTCAATGCCAAGAAATGTATAGTTATCCCCTTTGGGGAAAAAACATGTACCCATGAATTACCATATAGATGGCAGTACACTAAACACCGAAAGTGTGATAAGAGACTTGGGGACACAAGTGGACAGTGGTCTCACCTTCGATAACCACATCACCACAACAGTCAGGAAATCCTTCTATGTGGCACACCTCATCACTAAGGGCTTTTCATCCAGAAAAAAAGGAGGTCATTGTCCCACTGTACTCATCCCTCATTAGACCCATTATAGAATACAACGCCCCGTTTGGTATGTACCTCTCAAGACATCTGCAACAACTGGAAAGGCTGCAGAAATACCTCACTAAAAGAATCACAGGCCTAAAGCAGATGCCCTATGCTGACCAGCTTAAAAAACTCCAGCTAAACTCTGTCGCATATCGTCTACTCAGAGGCAATCTCTGCTTAGCGTACAAGGCCATGTGAAACCCAGAGCTGTTGGACATGCTACACTTAAAGAAATCCCAATCCCTCAGAGCCACACGCTCCAGGGATCTAAACCTTGTCATCACAATAAACAAAACATGCTGGAGGGATAGGTTCCTGACCCAGTGACTCCCCAGACTCTGGAATAGATTGCCCATACATGTCAAGCAGAGTGCCTCTTTGGTCCTCATCAAAAGGAACCTTAACAATTGGATAGGAGAAAGGAAATTCACTCCAGGGATCACGTCAGTTGCCCTGCTAGACAGGGTTCCAGGGAAGTAAATAGTGTGGGAAGAAATAGCCAAGGAATTGTTATGGCTAGGCTTGTGTAGGCCCTAGGGCTGATAGCCTAGTACCAACCTATTACCCTCGTCACCACTTGTCTCATCACTCCCAACTGTAGTGGTCCTCCTTTACATATATCCTGTGTATTCATCCAATAGTAGTAGTAGCACTGAGCATGCAGTTAAGGTGTCTAACTTGAAGTCCGCTCCATTCTTTTCACAGGTACAGATCTTTCTAATTATAGATGTGCAGGCTTCTTTTTTGGGATTGACGTTATACCCTTAGACACCATGGTGCAGACTTAAATTCTGAGTGATGGAGCTGCTGCTTTTGCATGCTGTAATTCAGGCAACATACTTAAGCACAGTCATCCCAGAAAATCACTGTAAACAGGCTGTGGTGTCTGAGGGGGCTTTATTTACTATTAAAGCTGTTTCCACTTCAGAGCATGTAGCTGTGTCACAGCATTCTGTGATTCTCATTTCAGTGACCAAACAGAAGGTCAGTCAAACTGATGGAGTGTTTTGCTGTCCCTGCTGCTTAAGTTGCACTCCTTTGTACCATGTGCTTTCATTTACGGGTGTCTTTTGCAATGTTGGAACTGTGAAAACTGAATTGGGTAATATGTACTAACACTTGAGATTATGAAGTAGTGGGGTATTCCTCTTACTCTGAGGTACATTGACCTCAGAGTTAGTATTTTACTAGTTGCAGGGTTGTGGGAGGGAGTGAAAATTACAGCAGCAAGCTTTGAGATTCACTGTTGTACAGGCTGAATCCCATTTTTTTTCCAAAGTGTCAAAATTTGTATTTTGTCCTGCACTTCTGAGATGGGCAGTCATTTATACTTGTGCTTGGTTTATAATGCTCAAGAATAGATTGTGTTGTGATACCATTTGTATATTATGATCTGGAGTAGGGACTTCATTTTTCGGCAACCTGTGGGTCTTGGATCCGACATCGGATCCGAGCCGGCAACTTGTAATACAGCTTTGGATCCGAGCTCCTAGCTCCTCCCCTCACCCATAATCCCATGCCAACCCCCAATGACCTCAGATCTAGTTTGCCGCACTTGAGTGTGTAGCTGAATTTGTGAGCTCCTGGCGATTTCTTTAGTAGATAAGTGAATCTTTGATCTTTTTCAGCTTTTTTGGTAATTGTAAATCATGTGAGTGTGTTAGGTTTCCTGCTAAGTTTAAATTTTTAGTTTTACCCTCCCCTCGCTGGTCGTTAGAGTGTGCCTGTGTGTGATTGTGTTTGGGGTCTGGTGTGTTTCTGTAGTGTACTTTAGTTTTGGGTATGGCAGAGGCCCCAAAACCTATTTTTTTTAAATGCACCGAGTGTGGCCATAAGCTCTCTCCAGCTGATGGCCACACTCGGTGTGTTCGGTGCCTTGGGGTTGAACACCTCTCCTCAGGCTGTACTATTTGTGCAGCTTTCAACCCCAGGGCACTGAAAGAGCAGAGGTCGAAGCTGATCCTGGCGGGACTTTTGCCCCCAGATTCGGCTTCGGTCTCCGCTCCTCCCGTGGCACCTCCTCAGCCTGTGGTGGTGGCTACTCCTGCCCCCCTTCCCCTGGCCGGGATTCAAACTCCCACCAAAGCGCTGGAGGACAGGGAGGCCAGGAGGGAGAAATGGAGGGAGAAGCACCACAAGTGGCGGGCCGAGGCCTCCGCTTCGACCCCCCCCCGGCTAAGCGGGCTTCTCCCTCCACGGCTTCCAGGTCTCCTCCTCCTCGGCTCCGATCTTCTTGCTTCTCCCCGGGACCCGAGGAGGAGGAGACCCGATCTCCGTCGAGGTCATCGAGGCGGCATTCCAGGCCTGCCTCGGTGGCCTCTTCGAGATCTACTTACAGCCTGTCAGATGCAGACTTAGACCGGATGATGCGAAGGTTCATCCAGGCCCAGCTGCAGATGGGAGTGCTCTTGCCCCCCCCCCCCTTCGGGGGGGAGCTCGACACCTTTCTTTGCTCTGATTGCTCCTTCTCCGACCCGCTTCCCGGGTTCGGAGCCGGGCAGCGTCGGAGCCAGGGGTGGGTCGGCGCCGACAGTACTGGGTACTTCGGATCCGACCCTGCCCTCGTGTCTGTCGGGTCCATCGTCGGATCCGATCTCTCGGAGCCGTGGGGCGAGCTTCGGATCCGAGGGATTCAGTGTACCTTCGGCTCCGTCCAGGTCGGAGCACACTGGTCCCTCGGATCCGACGGTCTCAGCGCCGGTCCCGATCCCTTCATCGGATCCGAGTGGGAGTCGACTTTCGGAGCCCAGGGAGAGCGGCTCCCCCTCAGCCTTCGATGCAGTGGAGAGGGCTCTGTCGAGAGCATCCAGACCCCCGGCCCTTGTCTATGCTCCGCCCTGCACTCCCTCTCTGCTGGGTCAGGCTTCCATCACCCGGCCACAGGGACTTTGATGTCCCAGGTTGTTCCTTGGAACAAGATGTTGCTGGCGAGACCTCCTCGGACAGCCCCCCCCCCCCCAAGGAAGTGCCTCGCAAGCACAAGTGTAAGAGGAGGTACGTGGACTCCCCCGAGTCCGTAACAGAGGACACGGACTTGGATGAAGGGGAAGGCTCCACAAGGTCACCCCCTGAGGATGTCTCCTTTGGAGACATCATGGAAATGCTTAGGATCAGAGGTGGGTGGTCTGCCCCCAAGGCTTCCGACGAGTTCGTGTTCCTGGAGGCATTCGAAGCAGGCCCGTCTACCTCTTGGGTGTCCCCTCCGGCCAACCCCCTGGTGGGACCTTATCACCACCAGGGTGTGGAAGGAGCCGGACACTGTGGAGCCAGTCCCTAAACATCCGGACAGGATTTTGAACCCCCCCCCGTGGACTGGTCCCACTGGAGCAAGGGTCCCCCCGTAGATGCCATGTTGATGGCGGCAGCCACTAAGAGGGAACTAGCTCAGGAGAGCCCCTCGGTCCATCCACCGAGCAAGGAGTCCCGCTCAATGGATCGCCTTGGGAAGCGGGTTTTTAGTTCAGCGACCTTCTCAGTAAGGTCTCTGAACTATATAGCACATGTCATCAGGATGCAGCAGGATCTTGTCAAAGAGAACGCTGCCTCCCCCCCTGAGTCCATGTCGGCGGAGGACAAGCAGTTGTACTCCACTCGAATGGCCACTCTAAGATCTATTTCCAATACCTCTATGCGGCTATTGTCCCACACCACTGAGGGAGCCGCTAGAGCTAGCGTAGTGGGCCTAGTTATGAGACGTCAGGCCTGGCTCCGGCATTGTGACTTCGCGGAGCCCTTTAAGGCGTCCTTTGCGAACGCCCCTTTTGATGGTTCTGCCTTGTTCGGCAAGACTGTTCACGAGACACTAGTCTAGAGCGAGAAGGACGGGAAGGCGTTGTCTGCCGTCGGAGTCTGCTTCTCTGCTCCCCAGAGGTCCTTCTCGAAGAACCAAAAGGAACAGAAGAAGATGTGGTTCCGGAAATCGCAACTTTCCCAACCTACTCCGGACAACCAGTCCTTCAATGGCAGAGGAGGACAGGGAGGACGCCGCCCTAGGGGCAGAAGGGCCCCGAAAAACTTTGGGTCCAGAGAATCTTTCTCTGACCGGCCCACACAACAGCCCTGAAGGGTTGCCTGACTGCTCCACAATGGAGGCAGTCGGGGGGGCACTTCTCGAGGCATCTGGCGGCATGGGAGTCCATCACATCAGACCGCTGGGTGCTTCGAATCATATCCAGAGGTTGCAAAATCCCAATGAATCATGTCCCCAAACTCAGGAACCTCCCCGATGTACCACCCGATCAGAGGGAGGCTGCAGCCGCAGAAATCCAGCGGCTGCTAGGAAAAAAAGCCATCCAGCCCGTCCCCCAAGACCAGTTCGGATTAGGGTTTTACTCCAGGTTCTTTCTGGTGCCAAAAAAGACGGGGGACTTGAGACCAATTCTAGACCTTTCCCTCTTGAACCTGTCGGTAACCAAGGAAGAATTCTGAATGGTCACTCTTCAATCCATTCTCCCCCTCTTACGGGAAAACGATTGGATGTGCTCAATAGCCCTCAAGGATGCATACTACCACATTCTAATGGACAGACGATCCAGGAGGTTTTTCCGCTTCCGGCTGGGAGCCAGTCACCATCAGTTCAGGGTCCTTCCCTTTGGCCTCACCACAGCCCCCAGGGTGTTAACCAAAATTTTAGCAGAGATAGCGGCCCACCTGAGACTCCAGGGAATGCAGGTCTTCCCGTACCTGGACGACTGGCTTCTGACTGTCCCAACAAGGCATCTACTCTGCTCAGCCAGAGATTACTTTCTCCGCCTAGCCCCCCAGTTAGGCATCACAATCAATACAGACAAATCTTCCCTTGCTCCAACACAAGTGATAGAGTTCATAGGGGCCAGATTAGATACCAGGGATCTGCAAGCCTTCCTGACTTTGGAACGACTACAGAATCTGAGACTTCATGTGCGGGCCATCCAGAAGCTCCACCAGCGGAATTAGTCCTGAGGGCGCTGGGCTCCATGGCCGCGGCGATAACGCTTCTTCCATGTGCTCGCCTGAATATGAGGGTACTGCAGTGGACCCTCCAAGTGCAATGGTCCTTTCAATCTCTTCCCCTCTACCACCCTATCTCAATCAGCAGGGCTTGCAGGAGGGCCCTGTTATGGTGGCTCCAATCCCCGGACCTCCATATAGGCCGGCCCTTCTGCACTCCTCCCCCTCTCGCCTTGGGTGGGGGGGGTATTACTCAGGCAGGACAGTCCAAGGCACGTGGAACGACACTGATACCTCCCTGCATATCAATGTTCTGGAGATGAGAGCGGTGCTGTTAGCATTGCAAGCACTTCAGAATCTCCTCCCCGTAGGAACTATTGAGATCCAGTCGGAAAACATGTCTGTTGTTTGGTACATCAACAAACAGGGTGGAACCAGGTCCTACCCTCTATGCCGAGAAGCCATGAGGGTGTGGGAATGGGCGATCTCCACCAACCGCTTTCTGATCGCAACGTACATTCCGGGACGACATCCTGGTGGACAAACTCAGCCGCACCATTCTTTCCCCTTACGAGTGGTCTCTCAACCCACTAGTAGCAAAGCAGATATTCGCAAAATGGGGGCAACCCTGCTGCGATCTCTTTGCCTCTCCTTCAAATACGAAATGCGACAGCTTCTTCGCTCTGATTTCCCCACCAGGGGAAGCCCCGAGAGACGCTCTGGTGCATGTTTGGCCGCCCGGTCTACTTTATGCCTATCCTCCTCTACCCCTGATGCTAAAGCTCTTACAGAAAGCCTCGCGGTCAGGGAGCAGAATGATCCTCATTGCCCCATTCTGGCCTCGGCAAACTTGGTTCCCTTATCTGTGGTCTCACTTAGTGAATCCCCCCTGAATTCTGGATCCCAGTCCGGATCTAATATCCCACCCATCAGGCTTACTGACCCTGAATCTGGACAGCCTGAAGCTGACAGCTTGGTTGCTCCAGTTCCACTCTTAGTCAGGACTCCCGGCATCTCTTCACCAGTCAAAGCAATCCTGGTGGCAGCGCATAAACCTTCCACCAGGAAAGTATACCGCAGTAAATGGAAACGCTTTTCCGTCTGGGCGGAACATCATAATCTGGATCCCTTCACTGCCCCTCTACCGTCCGTACTGGATTTTCTAACCAGACTCTTTCAGCAAGGAGCTAGTTGTTCGACAGTTAAGGTACAGTTGGCAACCATCTCCCATTACCATGTGGGACATGAGACAGGTCCTTTGATGTCAGCTAAATTGTGCAAACCCTTTCTCAAGGGTATCTTTCTACTCAGGCCCCCTATCAAAGAAGCTGTACCCCCTTGGGATCTTTCACTAGTCCTTCAAGCCTTGACTGCTTCTCCCTTTGAGCCAGCCGCATCGGTCGATCTTAAATATTTGTCCTGGAAAACAGCATTCCTGGTAGCCATCACTTCAGCGAAAAGAGTTTCAGAACTTCAAGCCCTTTCCGTAAAGCCTCCTTACTTGGTCTTTCATCTGGACAGAGTGTACCTCAGGACCAGTCCCTCCTTCCTACCCAAGGTGGCATCAGAAATCAATATCAGTCAGTCCATCAACTTGCCGGTTTTCTTCCCCAAGTATCAGAATAAAGGAGAGTACAAGCTGCATTCATTAGATGTACACAGGCAGCTACGTTTCTATATTCATAGGACTGCTGGTCACAGACAATCCGATCAGCTGTTCATCTCCTTTGCCAAATTCAGTTTAGGTAAAGCCGTTTCAAAGGTCACCTTGTCACGCTGGATTTCCCAATGTATTCTTCTAGCTTATCAAGCTTCTGGGAGGCCCGCACCTGAGGGAGTCAGAGCACATTCCACTCGCTCCATCTCTACTTCTGCTGCCTTTAAATCTAGAGTTCCATTGGATGATATCTGCTCGGCAGCCACTTGGGCCTCATCTCATACTTTTATCAACCACTACAAACTGGATGTAATTTATAGAGAGAGAGCATCCTTTGGCTCCGCAGTGCTTCGGAACATCCTTCCATGATGGCCGCCCAAGATTCAGGTAGCTGGGGACTCTGTCCCACAGGTTGCCGACAAATGAAGTCCCTACTCCAGATTATGAAGTTATGTACTCACGATAACGTTCCATCTGAGTAGGTGGCTTCATTTGTCTGCAGCCATCCCCCCTGGCCTTCAGAACTAGTAATCCTGTTATATTGTCCTACATTTTTCATGTTGGGACACCTTCCCAGGTATCCGTAGGGGGGCAAACTTGATCTGAGGTCATTGGGGGTTGGCAGGGGATTATGGGTGAGGGGAGGAGCTAGGAGCTTGGATCCAAAGCTGCATTACAAGTTGCCGGCTCGGATCCGATGTCGGATCCAAGACCTACAGGTTGCAGACAAATGAAGCCACCTACTCAGATGGAACGTTATGGTGAGTACATAACTTCTTATTTTTATTTATGGCTAAATTATTCTGATTGTGTTGTACATGTCCTTTAGTATTACTAAACTCCTGGTTTCTTTATGGCAGGGGTCTGAAACTCAAATGATTGAAAGGGCCAAAATTCATCCAAGGGCTACAATCTGCAAAACCAAATGAAAGGGAGTTTACCTGTAGGTAGGAATGTTATGTAGCAGCTTTCCACTCCTGAAATTGAACTACTTGAGGTCCAAGGGCCAAGTTTGAGTTCATTATTTTAGGGTATAGGAAGTAATTCATTCTTACCCCATGTGTGTTAGCTTATATGAAGAGTAATTCATTCTCACCCCCATGTATTTTAGCTTTGGTGTATATGAAGTAATTTATTCTCACCACCATGTATTTTAGCGTTAGTGTATATGAAGTAATTTATTCTCACCCCCCTGTGGTTTAGCATTGTTGTGTATGAAGTAATTTATTCTCACCCCCTCCCCGTGTTTTAGCATTGGTGTATATGAAGTAATTTATTCTCATCTCCACGGGTTTGTGTATATGAAGTAATTCATTTTCACCCCCATGAGTTTTAGTGTATGCTGTTGTTGTATCTTTCGGCTTTTCCCGGTTAGGGGTCACCATAGCAGAACTCCAGTCCGCTAATGATTGGCAATAGATTTTTACATACCGAGTTGCCAGCTCTGACGCATAACATTCAACGAAGGTACACCCATTCACGCATGTCTCCACACAGAAGACGCTTTAGCTGAGAATCGAACAGGACAACGTCTTACTGTGAGGCGACAACGCTACCACAGCACCACCACCACAGTATCTCACGAGTTTTAGTGTATATGAAGTAATTTATTCTCACCCCCCCCGCCGTGTTTTAGCATTGGTGTATATGAAGTAATTTATTCTCACCCCCATCTGTGTGTGTATGTGAAGTAATTCATTTTCACCCCCCCGTGTTTGTGTATATGAAGTAATTCATTCTCACCCCCGTGTGTTTGTGTATATGAAGTAATTAATTTTCACCCCCACAAGTTTTAGTGTATATGAAGTAATTCATTCTCACCCCCATGTGTTTTAGTGTATATGAAATAATTCATTCTGTTCCCCACGTGTTTTAGGGTATATGAAGTGATTCATTCTCACCCCCTTGTGAAGTCATTCATTTTCACCCTCAAGAGTTTTAGTGTATATGAAGTAATTCATTCTCACCCCGTGTGTTTTAGTGTATATGAAGTAATTTATTCTCACCCCCACATATTTGTGTGTATGAAGCAATTCATTCTCACCCCCATGTATTTTAGCGTTAGTGTATATGAAGTAATTTATTCTCACCCCCCCCCCGTGTTTTAGCATTGGTATACATGAAGTAATTAATTTTCACCCCCACGTGTTTTAATGACTTCATTCTCACCCCCGTGTGCTTGTGTATTTGAAGTAATTCATTCTCACCCCCACATGTTTGTATATATGAAGTAATTCATTCTCACCCCCACGTGTTTTAGTGTATATGAAGTAATTCATCCTCACCCCCACGTGTTTTAGTGTATATGAAGTAATTCATTCTCACCCCGTGTGTTTGTGTATATGAAGTAATTCATTCTTACCCCCACATGTTTTAGTGTATATGAAGTAATTCATTCTCACCCCCATGTGTTTGTGTATATGAAGTAATTCATTCTCACCCCCGTGTGTTTGTGTATATGAAGTGATTCATTCTCACCCGTGTGTGTTTGTGTATATGAAGTAATTCATTCTCATCCCCGTGTGTTTGTGTATATGAAGTAGTTCATTCTCACCCCCACGTGTTTGTGTATATGAAGTAATTCATTCTCACCCCCACGTGTTTTAGTGTATATGAAGTAATTAATTCTCACCCCCACGTGTTTAGTGTATACGAAGTAATTCATTCTCACCCCCACGTGTTGTGCATATGAAGTAATTCATTCTCACCCCCGTGTGTTTGTGTATGTGAAGTAATTCATTCTCACCCCGTGTGTTTGTGTATGTGAAGTAATTCATTCTCACCCCCACGTGTTTTAGTGTATATGAAGTAATTCATTCTCAACCCCACGTGTTTGTGTATATGAAGTAATTCATTCTCACCCCCACGTGTTTTAGTGTATATGAAGTAATTCATTCTCACCCTGTGTGTTTGTGTATATGAAGTAATTCATTCTCACCCCCACGTGTTTTAGTGTATATGAAGTAATTCATTCTCACCCCCACGTGTTTGTGTATATGAAGTAATTCATTCTCACCCCCATGTGTTTGTGTATATGAAGTGATTCATTCTCACCCTTGTGTATATGAAGTAATTCATTCTCATCCCCATGTGTTTGTGTATATGAAGTAATTCATTCTCACCCCCATGTGTTTGTGTATATGAAGTGATTCATTCTCACCCCTGTGTGTTTGTGTATATGAAGTAATTCATTCTATCCCCGTGTGTTTGTGTATATGAAGTAATTCATTCTCACCCCCACGTGTTTGTGTATATGAAGTAATTCATTCTCACCCCCACGTGTTTTAGTGTATATGAAGTAATTCATTCTCACCCCCATGTGTTTAGTGTATATGAAGTAATTCATTCTCACCCCCACGTGTTTGTGCATATGAAGTAATTCATTCTCACCCCATGTGTTTGTGTATGTGAAGTAATTCATTCTCACCCCGTGTGTTTGTGTATGTGAAGTAATTCATTCTCACCCCCACGTGTTTTAGTGTATATGAAGTAATTCATTCTCACCCCCACGTGTTTTAGTGTATGTGAAGTAATTCATTCTCACCCCCGTGTGTTTGTGTATATGAAGTAATTCATTCTCACCCCCGTGTGTTTGTGTATATGAAGTAATTCATTCTCACCCCCGTGTGTTTGTGTATATGAAGTAATTCATTCTCACCCCGTGTGTTTGTGTATGTGAAGTAATTCATTCTCACCCTCGTGTTTTTCTGTATATGAAGTAATTCATTCTCACCCCGTGTGTTTGTGTATGTGAAGTAATTCATTCTCACCCCCATGTGTTTTAGTGTATATGAAGTAATTCATTCTCACCCCCACGTGTTTTAGTGTATATGAATTAATTCATTCTCACCCCCATGTGTTTAGTGTATATGAAGTAATTCATTCTCACCCCGTGTGTTTGTGTATGTGAAGTAATTCATTCTCACCCCCACGTGTGTTTGTGTATGTGAAGTAATTCATTCTCACCCCCACGTGTTTTAGTGTATATGAAGTAATTCATTCTCGCCCCGTGTGTTTGTGTATGTGAAGTAATTCATTCTCACCCCCACGTGTTTTAGTGTATATGAAGTAATTCATTCTCACCCCGTGTGTTTGTGTATGTGAAGTAATTCATTCTCACCCAGTGTGTTTGTGTATGTGAAGTAATTCATTCTCACCCCCACGTGTTTTAGTGTATATGAAGTAATTCATTCTCACCCCGTGTGTTTGTGTATGTGAAGTAATTCATTCTCACCCCCGTGTGTTTTAGTGTATATGAAGTAATTCATTCTCACCCCGTGTGTTTGTGTATGTGAAGTAATTCATTCTCACCCCTGTGTGTTTGTGTATATGAAGTAATTCATTCTCATCCCCGTGTGTTTGTGTATGTGAAGTAATTCATTCTCACCCCCATGTGTTTGTGTATATGAAGTAATTCATTCTCACCCACGTGTTTTAGTGTATATGAAGTAATTCATTCTCACCCCATTTGACTTTCAGTGCCTTTTGCGGATACTTGTCAGTCTCATCATTCCCCTTCTTCTGTTGTAAGTACAACATGCACATGTGCCCTTAGCCTCTCATAACACTAGTGTGAAGAATAAACAGAAGTAGGTCATGTTTCCGCTTTTTTCTTGATTTTTTTTTTTTTTTTTTTTTAACTCCATGTAGTCATACAGTTACCATCATCAGCTTTAACCATAAAACACGTAACAGTTCTATATATGTAGCATATTGTGAAGTACATGAGAGGCCTTCGAAGTGCCAGGATGTCAGATTGCATCCTTTAGCATTCCGTTCTTCCCATTTAGTTCTGGAGCTTTGCCCACCTTATACTATGTCAGGCCTGTATTCTTTGCACAGCTGGATGAGTTGCTTATTTAATCCCACTGCATTTGTTACTGATGCATGTGCACAGGACACTCTCTAGATCAATTGGTTCCCTAGTGGTGTATGCATGTTTATTGTAATGTAGTTCAGATTTCCTTTCGTTAAAGTATTGCATGCTTTTGTGCCCCCCCTTCCCCATGCTCCAGAAGTTGCATTTTTATGTAATTTTTATTTAACCAGTAATCCCAGTGGGCTAAAGGGGCCCTTTTTATGGGTGACCTGGGAGCATTCTCTAGTTAAGTGACTTGCTTAGAGTTGCACGTTAGGCAGGTGGAGGCTGAGAGAATCAAAGCTTCAGCTACAAAAAGCAGCTTATTATCGGCTTATAGTTTTAACCCTGTGTGATGCCAAGGGAAAGATCACGTGAGAGGGGGTCAGTAAAATGGCATGTTATGGGACGTGAGGTTTCTTTTCTGCACAAACCACAGCCCTGTGCGCATGTTATGTCACTAGATCATTGGATGGCATATTCTGTTCACTTTTAATTCCATTTGGAACAAAGTATCCTTGATGTCTGCTTCTTGCGTGTTGATTACTTTGTAAAGTTGGGATGTTTGCTTTTTAGATGTTTCATTACATACAAACTGTTGACTAAAATTAGATGTTCCTTCGTGTTTCACTGTTACAGTCATTACATTTGGGTAATCTGCTTGCAGGTTGCCCTCAGTCGGCCTGGCTAAGTAAGTCTTGGGTCCTGCGTCGGTTGCTGTCCCTTCTTCCATGATGTCAGGTCGTCAGGGGTGTAAAACATGCAGCCGATGCCATTACATCAGTCTTTCTTGCCGTGCGCTGCCCAAAGCAGAAGCAGTTCACAAGTGCCGGTCGGCAGACTCCTGAAATTTTCGTTCTCGAGTTTCAGAACCAAAGTCTTCAACTAATGCTAAGTACCTCGTTGGGGAAACTTTTTCTTGCTCCTTACCAATGTCAGTAAAAGTTAATAATTGCATTACTTGTGGAAAGCAAATATCTCATAAAGATTTTCATTCGTACTGCATTCCTTGCCTAGGCCTTGACCACGACGTACCTTGCTGTCAGTTTTGTGCTTTATTTAATCAGTGCACTGTCCGTCGTTTGTATATTTTTGCCTCTAAATATTTCGGTTCTCAGTTTAATTATCCAAAAATGTCATTGGTTAGCCATTCAACTACCGGGATTCCGAAAAAATGCAAAGATAAAGACAGAGACAGGCCGCCGAAGTCCAAAACTACTGACGACACTTCTCCTATGCCAGTCGCCAGTAGACTGGTACTCAGTGAGGCGCTTTCGCAGCCCCTGATACCCACTACTTCTGATTCGCAGGCCTCTACTGAAACCCATTCGGAGTCCGGTATGCCGCGAGATGCTTCAAATATGGTACCCGCGGATACCTCTACCTTGGATGGGTCCAGAGCCGCTGTGCAGGCACCGGCTTCTGAGGGTGTATTCAGACCTACGGACTTGCATATTAAATCAACGACTCCTTCATTACTTAGGCATAAATCTCAATCCATGTCTAAAAAACCGACTCCCAGGCCACATGCTCAGGCTTCTATGCCTAAAAAACAAATGATAAGAATGGCTGAAGATCTAATAACTCTAATCAGGGGTAGCCAACCCCCCCCCCCTTCTAAGAGACCTAGGGCTGAGCTTGATTATGAATCTTCGGATCAGGGTTCTGTTTTTTCGGACTCTTCTGATGATCTGGATTTGTCCTTACCTACTTATGAGGATTTTGATGCAGAGAGGACTCCATTCCCCTCTGCTTCCCCTCCTGAGGATTTTTCTTTTGGGGAAACCTTACATACTCTAAGGGAGCATTTCCACTGGGGAAGCCAGGATTTTTCTGATTCAAAAAAGAGGCTTTTGGATTTCCTTCTCCTACCTCAGCATAGGCCTTTAGCTATTCCTCCTGTACTAGACATTGTTGATGATGCTTTCTCGGAATCTAGTTTGGCCCATGATTCCCTGCCACCTGCTCCCAGAAAACCTGACAGATACTACAGGGTCCCTGAGTCCCACAAGTTCCTTTTCAAAAATCCTATTGCAGATCCAGAGACTATTTCACAGGGGCCCAAAGGCATTAAGGCTTCTACTGCTAAAAATCCTATCCCTTCTGATAGAGACTCCAGGGCGCTGGATAGATGGGGTGTAAGAAGGTTTATACTTCTGCAACCTTGGCCATTAGGGCTTTAAACTGCCAGTTTCATAGGTTCATAGGTAGGTACTAGGCTATTGGCCCTAGGGCCTGTATAAGCCTAGCCAAATGGTACCCTGGCTTTTGCCACCCAATAAAGTTATTTTCCTGTGCCCCTGTCAAGCAGAGCCACATAAGTGATCCCCGGGGTGAATTTCCCATCTCCCATCCAATCATCAAGATTTTTCTTGAAGAGTGCTAATGAGGAGCTTTGTTTGATATAAATAGGTAGTTTGTTCCAGAGTATGGGAAGTCTCTGAGACAGGAATCTATCCCTCCAGCATGTTCTGTTTATTGTGGTGACAAGGTTTAGGACCCTAGAGCGTGTGTAGCATGGAGGGATTGGGATTTCTTTACATGCAGCATGTCCAACAGCTCTGGGTTTGACATAGCTTTGTATGTTAGGCAGAGATCGCCTCTGAGTAGGCGATATGCGACAGAGTAAAGCTGGAATTTTTTGAGACGGTCTGCGTAGGGCATCTGTTAAACTATCAGCAACATGTTATTGGACTGCTTAAACAGAAAATTATGTTGATTTCTGACTGTGTGGAAAATAAAGAATTACAGGATTTAATGCATTCTGCCGAACAAGTTGGAAAACATACTTTGCAATGTGGTTTCTTGCAGGGCTGCTTTTACTGGGTCTGTGCTCAGAAGGCATGATTGGCTTAAGGAGCAATCTTTGCCTGATCATGTTAAAGCTAAATTGTTGGATGCTCTTTTAAATAAGGACCGCCTGTTTGGCAACAAGGCTGAGGAAGTTCTTAAAAAGATAGAAGATAAAGCTAAATCTATGAAAACTGTTAAAGATTTTGTACAAGTTCAGCCCCCTAGATTTAGTAGGCACTGGCCCTCTAAGAATTGGTCCTTTCCAGCCCCTTCCAGGTCTTCTCGAGCCAAACCCAGACACAGCAAAAACCCCAGGTTTCAGTCCCAGGGGACTCACAGAACGTAGCAGTGAGGGGCCTCCACTTCCATGTCTGGGAATAATAAGACTCCCCCCATGATAAACTGTCTCAATGATTTCCTTTTACAATTTCCAAGCACTTATCAGCTGACTGCCCCTTTTATGGGGAAAGGTTGCTCTTCATCCAAAGAATTGGGAACTCATTACCCAGGACAAACGGGTTTTAAATATAGTGTCTCAGGGATACAGATTTCAATTCCACACGTTGCCAACACCAAGTGGGTGGCCGGACCTACCCCCAAATCAGTGGGCAGAGGCCCCAAAACAAGTACTTTCTCTCTTAAGCATGGGGGCTATTCAACTGGTACCAGAAGAGGAAAAGGGACAAGGTTTCTACTCGAGACTTTCCTGGTACCCAAAAACGACAATTCATGGCATCCTATCCTGGACCTGTCTACTCTAAACACCTTTTTGGAGATTAAAACATTCAAGATGCTGACTCTTCACTGATTGCTTCCTATGCTAGGTAAAGATGCCTGGTTGGCAACACTAGATTTAAAAGAAGCATACCTGCACATCCCAATCAGGGAATCTTGCAGAAGATACCTACGCTTCAAAGCAGGCTACACGCACTATCAATTCTCTGCACTGCCCTTTGGCTTATCTACTGCATCCAGGGTATTCACAAAGTGCCTACCTCCAGTTACTGCATTTTTCAGGCAAAGAAATATTCAAATATACCCATACCTGGACGATTGTCTAATTCAGTCAGAAAGCCAGGACATACTTTTGAATTATCTGGCCTTTGTAAAAAGGGTTCTAACTTGTCTGGGGTACACCATAAATGAAAATAAATCATATCTGATACCCTGTCAACAAATTATATTCCTGGGAGAAATCTTGAGTACAACTTCCCAGATGGCTTACCTCTTGCCAGAAAAGAAAATTCATCTGACAACCTACTTCAAACAAGTGGCCACAAAAACCCTGGTATCTGCAAGACAAATACTGCAAGCCTTGGGGTTCATGTCCTCCTGCATTCTTCTAATTCCATATGCAAGACTACATATGAGGAAACTACAGTGGTATCTAAAAAGCCTATGGTGTCAACATTCTCAAGACCTAGAAACAATGATTCCTGTCATACCTTGCCTACGCCTAGAGTTCCTTTGGTGTGCAGAGGCCTGCCACCAAAACAAGGGACTATCTTTCACACCACCCCTTGCCACCCAAACCCTAACAATAGATGCATCAGACTATGCATGGGGGTCTCACCTGGCAGGGAAGTGCATTCAGGGCAAATGGAACCCAAGTCAAATGCACCTGCATATCAATCAAAACGAAATGTTAGCTGTACAGAATGCTCTGACAGCCTTCAAGGACCACATTCTTCCAGGACAGCTAATGGTAAAGACGGACAACATCACTGTTATGTGGTACATAACAAGCAGGGGGGCACACATTCTTACCCCCTTTGCAGACTAGCCATGGCATTGTGGAACACTGCCTTGAGCTACCATGTGCACCTACAAGCTCAATTCCTGCCAGGAAAATTAAATAACACTGACAGACGGACTAATCAGAAACCTCATGGACCCACACGAGTGGAAACTGGAACCAAGGAATTTCAACATGTTGACGAGCAAATGGGGGATCCCAGATATAGACCTGTTTGCCTCAACCCAGAACTACCAATTGGACAAATTTTGCACAAGGACTCCCCACAAACAAGCTTGGAAAGTGGATGCTCTGTCCTTCAGCTGGAAAAACCTATCAGTCTGTGCCTTCCCCCCTCTGCCTCTGCTCTCCCAAGTACTACTAAAAATCAAACAGGACAAACCAAGGATGATTTTGATTGCTCCAGACTGGCCGCGCCAACACTGGTACCCCCTCCTGTGTAGTGTGTCACGGTTATCTCCATGGCACCTGCCTCAGACTCCTTCCCTGCTGTCTCAGCAGGAGAACCAGATTCTGCACCCTCAGCTTCCAACACTGAACCTTGCAGCCTGGCTAATTACTTAATCTCTCCTTTACCATTCCTCAGCAAACCTGTGATGGATATCATCTTAGAGGCAAGGAGGCCTAGTACTAGAAAATCTTATGCTGAAAAATGGAAAAGATTCTGTGCCTGGAACCAATCTCAAGGGATGAGCACAGCAGTGCCCAATTTACCTTGTATTTTACAATACTTAACTGAGATGCTTCACAAGGGTCTATCTTTTTCCTCCATTAAAATCCACGCCTCAGCCATTTCAGCTCATTATAACACAGAACCTCCCCTCTTCTCTCATCCACTGCTCAAGCAGTTCCTCAGAGGGGCCAAAAATTTGATACCGCCCAGGAGAGCTCCAACCCCAGTCTGGGACCTTGAACTTTGTTTTGGAGAAACTCACTCTACCTCCTTTCAAGCCATCTGCTACTGCAGACTTAAAATTTCTTTCTTGGAAAACAGCTTTCCTTTTAGCGATCACTTCAGCTAGAAGGATATTTGACTTACAGGCCCTTATGGAAGTGGAGTCTTTCATCATCTTTCATGCAGACAGTGTGTCCTTCAGAACCAACCCATCCTTCATGCCCAAGGTGGTATCCAGTGTGGCTCTTAATCAGTCCATTCATTTGCCAACCTTCTTTCCCAATCCACAGAGTAAAGGGGAACGGATACTGCATTCCTTAGATGTGCACAGACAACTTAGATTCTACTTGGACAGGACTAAACCTCAAAGGAAATCTGAACAACTGCTGGTAGCATTTGCTGCAGGGGCAGAGGGAAAGGCCGTTTCAAAGCAAACCATTTCTAAATGGATAAGCCATTGCATTCATTTCTGCTGTAAGCACCATGGAAAACCTATCCCTCAGGGGATCAGACCTCACTCCAACAGGGCTGCATCTACCTCTACAGCCTTTCTCAGAGGCGTCCCTACCAGGGACATCCTAGAAGCTGCTACCTGGAGTTCTGTACATACTTTCACCAAGCATTATCATTTGCCAATTTTCTCTAAATCCAGAGCTGGCTTTGCCACTGCAGTCCTGCAGGGCCTTATAGCTACCCTAATGCTATTTAAACTCCTCCTCCCCACCATAGCTTTGGGAATCTACCCAAATGTAATGACTGCAACAGTGAAACACAAAGAACATAATACAGTTGTGTACGCTTACCATAAATGTAGATGTTTGAGTGTATTCACTGTTACAGTCCTGGTTATCCTCCCTCCAGCCCCCTAACTTCTTTTGGCTATACCTCTACTTTCCTTTACTGTGCTTAAAAGCCTTTTTGGTGTATTTGCTTTTTGGTTGGAGGTATGTCTTTGTGCTTTTATGTTTAATTGCTTCCCATTGGGGGGCACCTGACATCTGGGGCAAGAAAAACTGATACAATGGCATCAGCTGCATGTTTTATACCCCTGACGACCTGACATCATGGAAGAAGGGATAGCAACCGACGCAGGACCCAAGACTTTGTTAATCAGGCCAACTTGAGGGCAACCTGCAAGCAGATTACCCAAATGTAATGACTGCAACAGTGAATGCACTCAAACATCTACATTTATGGTAAGTGTACACAAATGTACATTTTGTGCTCATTCATTTTGTTTTGTCTCTGTAGGCTGTATATATTGGTACAACATTTTGGTGGAGTTACAGCGGCTGAATTTTCTTCTCGGCTGACTCCCAGTGAAAGGCAAAAGACACTGAAAGAGTTTGAACAAGGCAAAATACAGCTGTAAGTACCAGTGTTGCAGACTTCACACTCAAGTGATTTCTGTCATAGTGTATATGCCCTCAAAAACTGCTGCTGGGGTTTACAGATAGTTATTGACAGTGTGGCAAAGATTTGAAAAATGTGGAAACTGCATTATATTATGTATGTTTGACAGCCAAAGGGAACAGTGTGCCTGTCTAGTGTATCATGTAAGTTTATTTAAAATACTGCCTTTCCTCTCCCATGTCTTGAATGTTTCTGTAGATTCTCTGTTGACCATGCATTTCACTAGTGCATCCCTTGAGTCTACAGTCCTCTCCATTAGTGAGTACTTTTTTGTAAGTGTAATGAATAGTTGATAAAAACCTACAAATCTGATGCATGTGCTCTCATCTTTTGCCCACTGTCCTCCTTGTTCAGGATGACCCGTTCACATCTGCGTGATATTAACTTTTAGTGCCCATATCAATTTTCCGTCTCTCTTCTGGTCTCTGGTGAAGAGAGTTTGATGCTCTTTTTAGTCATTTTGCTTGTGACATAAATAAGACATGTTGGCTAGTCAGATGCGTCTCAGATGATCCAAATCCTGTGGAATAGGCTTCTCATTCATACCCCCATTTAAGTGCAACCTTGATCAATGTATGAGAAATCAGAAATTCACCCTGGGTTATGGCCTACCACGTCTCTGACAGACTGAGGTAAACAGTGATGCCCAAACTGATAATACCCCCTCCACACCCTCTGAAAACTTCCTAACATACCCCTTCCTAATAAACAGCCATGATGCATAGGGACACATTTGGGTTTGATTGTACAGCTAGGCTTATAAAGTCTGTGGTGGTCATTAACATAGTATATAACTTTGAACTTATGTCCTCCATTGCACCTTTCTGGTGGCTGCCCTTTGAATCTTGTTCAAAAATACTACACCACTTTCTCGGAGTGGCTTCCTGAATTGTGAAGGTGATCACAGCCTGGTAGAGTGGGAGTATCTGTTTCCTTTTGGAGTCTACCCCTTAAGGGGTGCAGTCATATCCCTTCTAATACTCTAGTCCATATGTGATAAGAACCAGGATCCTTTTCTTCCTCTCCCTCTGTCTGTCTAGTAATATCCCTCGGCCTGCTGTCATTTCTGTGGAGTGAAATTGAATTGCTCTTAGACATGTAACAGTACTAAGGTATACTAAACCTTACTAAACAACTGTGCATGGCTACTTAGTTTACTAAGTAGCCTGTTCCTGCTGTGCTACATCTGCTTCTGAGCACTAGATCACCTAGTTCACAGTCTAGCTGCTTCTGTGCACCAGTTGATGGAAGCATGCTAGATACGGTGATGAGCATGATGCTTGTCTGCATCAGCAGGCTGCATGTGATACCAGGTAGAATGAGCATGATGCTTGTCTGCATCAACAGGCTGCATGTGATAACTAGATACAGTGAGCATGATTCTTGTTTGCATCAGCAGGCTGCTTGTGATACTAGATAACAGTGAGCATGATGCTTGTCTGCATCAGCAGGCTGCTTGTGATACTAGATACAGTGAGCATGATGCTTATTTGCATTAGCAGTCTGTATGTGATAACAGGTACAATGAGCATGATGCTTGTTTGCATCAGCAGTCTGTATGTGAATTTCTGCTCCAGAGTCCATATCACATTTGCAACCAGCTACCCATCAAGATACCAGAATGCGACTTGTACACTGACATTTTTCTAAGCTCTAAACAGTCATCAAATCAAAATGTCTGTCATAAACCAGCAATCTTTTAATTAACACTTGATTCAGAAGTCAGCAATCCAAGCATGAAGATGATATAATCCTGCTACCTAAAATCACGTTTCCTAACTTGCTGAAGGATTTTAGGCCTGTTTCTATCCTGTGCCCCGTTACCAAAATATTTGAAAACCTGTTATACAAACAGCTATGGCCTACTACATGTTGCACAACATGGCTTTCATATCGCCTTCATTGCCTTCACTGCCCTGGTGGTGGTTACTGATACTGTTTATTGCAGCCTGAATGATAGTTTCATTATCACAGGTCTCTCTGTTGATATGAACAAGGACTTTTGAAATGGTCAACCATAGCCTTTTTCTCAGTAAATATGAAACTTTGGAGACAGCCGGAAAAACATCAAATTGTGTTATCTAAAAGACATAACCTTCTAGGTCCATAGAAATGTCTCCTCTCCTGCTGCTAGTATACTTCATACGGGTGTACTGCCAAGGGTCTTGTGCTAGGTTCTCATCTCTTTTTGTGAACAATCTCCCCGTAGAATTAACAAATCTTAAATTAGTAATGTATGTAAATGATATGCTGCTTCTGCAGTCCAGTACTAGCCAGTCTGACCTGCAGACCAAGTTACAAGGCAGTTTCACTCAGTTATGCACCTGGTCTACTTTTAACAAACTACTAATTAACTCTAAGAAACTAATGTCTCGGTCTTTGCTTCAGCCAAGAAATTACCCACAATTCCTCCTATTCTTCTAACATATTTTAATGGGGAGCATGATACCTTGTGTCCCTGAATCAAGGTATCAAGGCCTAATATTTGACCCTGCCTCCTGCTTTATCACACACACACATATTTTTAACTAATAAAGTCTTTGCCCAATTAAACTTGTGTTACCAGAATATTCAGCTTCTTTCACCCACTGCTCCCAAGGTCATTGCTAAAAATATCAAACTGGAATACGACCTTCCTTTTCTCAACATACATTCAGCCCACAAAATTCACAGAATACAGTTGCTGAGAATGAAATCTGCAGATTCATTCTGTTAGCTGACCCTCACCCCCTGATGCACCATTGCAATTTGCTAAAAATCCTGGTTAACTTTCATTGCCTCTTACATCCTCTTTTCGTCTTAAGTACTCGTAATTAGGTTCTAAAATGCTGTCAATGCCCACACAAAAAGTGAAACTGCTTGTACAGTATTGTCCTTATGAACTCAGAACAGGACAAAAATTTCTCTCTGGTATCCCCTAAATTTAAAACTGCTGTAGGTGAGAGAGCATTCTCGATTTTACTACTTATTTAACATTTGTTGACTGGGAAAGTCTGACTTGGACAGAGCCTACTTTCAGCAGAGGCCAGGAGAGAAATGCTTCAGACACGTCTTTGTAATGTGGGAGGAAACTGGAGTATCCAGCAGGAAACCCATACGAATGCAGGGAGGAGATGCAGATTCCGCACCGAAGGCATCCCAGCCAGGAATCAAACTGGTGAGCCTCTTGCTGTGAGGTGACCAAGTTAACCACTCCTCCACCTGTCTAGACTGCATCCTACTACCTGGAGCCATATGCTTACTGACATCAAAAATGTAGAAGCCATTAAAAGCTTAAGAGATGCACTTGAAGAACCTCTTTTAATTGACTATCTGCACCTACTACCACAACAACAGCGATCCTTGGGTAACATACCATCCTGTGTCATGGGTCATAGAATACATTTAAGAAACTTTTTTCATAATGTGGTATCTTATATGTATATATGTCATATGCATACATCAGTTTATGTATTGTATGTATGATTTCACTGTATTTTATGGTTCACTTGCATTTATATATATTTTTTTCTCTTACTCTGTATGCACTCTGGATCTTTTTAATCATGCCCTGTATTCTGGATCTTTTTAATCATATCCTGTATTCTGAATTTTGTTGTGTACTAGTTCTGTAGTACACTCTTGTTGATTAGACAGACCATAATATATTTTCAGTTTTTTGAACCTGGGGAAAGAGGGTTAGTCAACGTCCACAAACCCACTGAGGAAATAGTAAGTAAATAGAAAAAAGGCAGTCAAACAAATGCATCTTAGGTGAAGTTGCTTGAAACCGATTGACAGCTGTTTCCCTTGCAGTCGTTAACTGTAGGACAGACTCCCTCAGTGATATGACAACTTGGATGGCAAAATGAAACTGAAGGTCAGCAGGGGATGTAGCACATTGAGCTGCCTAAAAAGCATTTGTGAAAAAGGGAGTGATGATGTCTTCATGGGGAGGAGCATTACTGGAAAACATGCTGACAAAGTAGTAAATAAGGAAGAACAACCAGTTGATTTGTGTTCCAGTTCACCTAATGTCTGAGTCCGTATTTTTTCTGTCATTCCAGCCTGATTAGTACGGATGCTGCAGCCAGAGGGATTGATATCAAAGGAGTAAAATGTGTCATCAATTATGATGCACCACAGTTTATCAGAACATACATTCACAGGTAAATGGCTTTACAAATCAAAATATTTTTAGTTAACTTCTGCTTCAACTGCCAGTAAAGTTTTAATTCCTGTGGAGTAATGTTAAATTTCCTCAGCCCTCATTAACCGGACATTGCTCTCTGAGCACTCCTGAAAAGGGGCCGTGTCCATTGGGCCTACCTGGTTAATAAATAGGTAGTACTAGTAGTTTTGTGTGTTATATGCAGAACAGTAGTGCAATTAATTTAACTTTTTTATGTGTGCTGCTGTGTGCATTTTCAGCTGTTCAATTAAAAAACGAGGCAAAACTACCTGATACACAGACGTAGTGTAACTAGATTCATGTAATCCGAAGTATGAAGTATGAAAAGTAGAAAAGAATAACTTAGTTATACACAGTCCAAGTAACCATGATGTAGTATTCATAGTTTAAGGGACATGATTGTGACATTTAATAAGCAGGACCTAGCTTACCTGCAATGTGCTGATCTTTTGAAATTAGCAGAATAATGTGGTTAAAAATGTATCTATTGCAGGATGCAGTGATTGAGCCAAAACTATTTTGCAACCAAGGCACCCCTGTTCTATCATTGTAAATGCTGTATAGCTGGGCTAATCTGTGCTTTTTCCCCAAGGCTGTGATGGTATAGCATAGTGGCCTCCTGCAGTAAGCAGGAGTTGTGTACTTTATAGCTTCTTATTGGTGTTGCAAGTTTATGCAGTATAGGAGGCAGTAATATACACTTCCCAAGGCTTTTTTTTTGTGCCAGAAGCCATGTTGCATGCTTTGAATATTGCTTTGCTTTCTGAAATGCTGTTGTCGAGTAAGGTGAGTGGTATCTTTGTCATAGAAAGAAAGTCTTGCAGCATGCTACAGATCTTGTAAAAGTAGGATCTTTAACAGCAGTAGCATTGCTCTGCTGGAGTTGCAGAAAATACGACTGCAGGGTTGTTAAGATAACAGGGAGCCTTGCTGCATAATAGTACATGACTTTTGGTCTGCCTACACATTGTACGTCACATATACCACGTTGCATTAATGTACAGTTGTAAGGGCAGTGTTAGAGCCACATCCTTTCATATGTTCAAAAGTCAGGGTAGCATCCGTATGTACAGTATAACATTTGTACTGCATTACTGGTAGATAAGTATAGTACAGTTAGTTCTAGATACTCCTGGGCTGGCAAAATCGTACACTAGCTTTGTTAGTATGAGCTCTACCGCTTTTAGAGGTTGCAGCAATGTCTTCACTTTTACCACTGACTGCCTCAGTACTGCCTATATATATATATATATATATATATATATATATATATATATCTATATATATATATATATTTTTTG